>NC_056734.1:184291985-184354485 GCF_019279795.1 Protopterus annectens
GAGACAGGGCAACACTATGAGGTAAACTCATGAATGTTCTGCATAACCAGGGACAATTTCAAGAGGTTCACCAGGCAGAAACAAAGTGTTAAAAGTGCTTGCCTGGCAAAACTATACCTCTCATATCCCTTTATTTAAATAAACTGACTCCTTATCACACAGCAATGGATAAAAGTAAACACCCGAGAAGGAAAACTGAACTAATGGTTTAAATTACAGCACAGCAAAACCAAATTCCCCACGTTCAAACTCAAACTATTTTTATCCCCATCCCCGTCGAACATCCAGCACACCATAAAGAAATAAATTAAAATGCCATATAAAATAGCCTCATGATAAAGGCTGTATGGGGTGAGACTTACAGAAATGTAGTAATTGCTTTAGAGTGAGTTTCAACTTTTTGTGTATTTTTTTTTTAATCAGAATTTATGTTCCAAAGCTGTAGGAGTCACAAGCATGGGTTTAACACTGCTAACGGAGGGCAGACATGATACTTTTCTTTAACACTTTTCTTTTACAGTTAATTTTTTAAAACATCTTTCTTGCAGTCTTATATTTTATCAAATAATGACCTTTGGTAACTTTCTCAGTGGATATATTTTTCAGATATATAATACTTAATAGCAATAATAATAAGTTCATATTATCATGCAGCAAGTTTCAGTTTTCTTTTAAACCATTTAATAAGCCTTGTTCATATTTTAGCAAAGCACAGCTAAATTGCATCCATATGTTTTATATTACATTTAACTGCTTTATTAGTCTTCTACTATCTGTACTTGGATAAGCAATATTCTACAATTTAATCACAATATTTACATAATAATTCTGAAACAGAAGCCATAACTAATAAAGACCTGGTGTCAAAACATCAAGTTAATGTCAGGCAAGAAATACTTTCTTAGCACAAAAATACATGCTAACTTACCAAAATATTGTAGTCTGCTACCTTAATTGTACAGGAGGAATATTTTTGTATGCTGAGTATCTTTTAAGTAAAGCATCTACAAAATATTACTTCAAAAATAATTCCAAAAAAGGCAAAAATTCTACCATATTTAATATCAGAAAAATAAACCAACATAGGTACACTACACAAATGTCAGTGGGCGTTTGTGTCTGCACACGTGCAATGTGAATATATAAGAACATGGTGCTGATACTGGAAAATCACTGCAAACCATTTATTAAAAGACAAAGTAGTGAGTGCTTTTCCTCCTTACAACTTGGAACTTCTTCAGACAATAAATGACTTGTCACATATACATTACACAGTGTTACATGACGTAATACTACCAATAGAAACTGCAAATGTTAAGACAAAAGTGTTAAGCTCACATCTATAGCTATATATACAAATATGCATATAAACCAGCTTAGAAAAACCTTTACATCTACCCCTGGTTTTTTACAGATACTCTTCCATCCAAGTTGTGACCAGGAACTATTCTAATTATAATTTCCAAGATCAGACACTTTCGTGTCATTATGACCATAGCCAATTTTGAAACATTTCAATTCCAATTCAGATTTAATACTTGTATATTGATTTGGGAGAGGGGGAGGTTCTTTGTGCCTTTTTGAAATACACTTGGTCTAATATTTGCTGCTGCTACTACTGTACTTACTAATCTGAATATCAGCATCATGCATCCTAGTATCACTACCTCTTCTGACAAGAGACTGCAGGTTATCAGTTTTAAAGTGAAAAAAAGTGTTTTTCACCAGCTGATTTTTTAACCAATTATTGTGCGCCCAGGATGCCCCAATTAACTTTTTTAATATTTAAAGTGTCTATACAAGCTCATAACACTCATATTGGTAATAATCAACTGCAGACTTCTATTGTATATGTTTGAGGTAACACAGTATTGTGAATAATATGGGTTTCTCTGGTATACCTGTCAGTGACAACTTCATTAAGCATTGCACTAACTTTATCAGACAGATATCTCTAATGAGAAAAACGTAACTGACTTGCATAGTGTTATCTACACATCTGTATCCTCACTACAATATGAGAAATTCTTATAGCCTGTTTTCTTTTTTTTTTTCCAAGTTCAATTTCAGATAATTGGGGTACCCACTATTATAGTTCAAAAATGTATTACTGTAACATGGTTTTGGGTGCAATATCCCCAGACTGTGGTAATTTACAAATCTCAGTAACCAGAAATGATATGTATGTATCCAAAAACTCCATGCTCAAATGTAAGTTTGTAACAGTAGTGTTCCGATATTTTAAGAATCCATGCAACATATTCACAGTGCTCTCTATATGAAAAGGAAATATCTAGAAAATGCCTACATATAACCAAATAGTCGGTTCCTCCCACTGGACCACACAAATATTGTCAAAAGTTGGGCCATACAGGCTCCCACTTACTGCCACACCTGATGTTTAACAGAGTGTTCATTAAATACAGCATAATTATTCTCCAACATTAGAGACAAAAAGCATTCCATCATAAACATGTATTCTTCAGTCAGTCTGCATTTATGTCTCATAAATTCCGTAATTTGGAATATCCCATTCTCCTTCTCAGGAATCATAGCATAACGGGATTTTATTATGCTTAAGTAGAAAAAAGATTCCCATGTTCTACAAAAACAGTACTTAGTTTGTCTGTCAGATCAAATGTACTGTATCTTTCATATACAAGGGTATCCTGGGCACAAAAGGTTTTTGCATTTTTCTAATATTAAGATTAAGGGCTCGGTCTTGGACCCTGTCACTATTATGATTGGTCTAAAATTCAAATTCACCTCATTTGCATGCACCTTAAGAAATCCACACATTTTTGGAACAAATGGATTAGAAATCACACAAAAATCATAGATAACCCCCTCCATTAGCAGGTCTAGCAAATGACTATCCACAAAGTAGCATGAATGCAACAGACATGCTATAAGCCTTCAATAAAACCACTATCTCTTTTAAGCATATTTAACATCATGTTGATATATTTGGTATTACCAATAAAAACAATGACCCCCCACCCCCCACCCCCATCAGCAATCATATATCTATGTCCATACACGTGATTTAATTGCCATGTGTCATAACTTTTCTCTTTGGCAAACATTTAAATTATAAAACTTAATTTGTTTCTCTTGACTACACTTTGGATTTTTTAAAGTCTTCTATATTTAACTATTTAGTCATTTTTTCAAAAGTCTCTATTCTTTGGTGAAAGATAGGGTTATAAACAGGAGTTAATATTATTATTATTTTTTTTTGGTAATACTGCTGACAAAGGAAGATCACCCTGTGCACTCAGAACATTTATTTCAAATTCTTGGCATATAAATTTTAATGCTTTTATTCCCTTAGAAATATTACTGCATTAACTAGGGATAAAAGTGAAGACTTTCTGTAAATAATTTTATCAGTCTCAATAGTTTGAAAAAAAACACTATGTTTGGGGCAAAATGCTAATTAACACACACTTCAGTATAAATATATAAACCTTAAATATCAACCTATTTATCAAGAGGTTTTAAATAGATATAATGATTCAGACTGTCTAATTAATAGGAGTTTATTCCACATGTTCTTCATACTTATATTTACCTTTCAGTAACAAGTTCTTCCATTTCCTACTAACTAAATTATAAGCTCTTTTAGCTGTAGTAGTCTTATAACTTTTCCTTATAACAAACCTCTTCCTTTTTTCTTCAGTAATGTAGAATGTGTTGTGTTCCACCACGGGGGTGTGTATGGTCTCATATTTCCTGGTTATAGCTTGTCTACACTGATTTCAATGTTTGCAGCATCTGCTTTCAAAAGTATTCCACATACTAACCAAACAATCAAGCCTTTACATAGATAGAGCAAATGAGTTTATGAGCTCAGTTGTACTTAAATAAATTGGTTATATCAGGAATAATCTTAAACTGATGTTTTAAATGTGAACTTGTAATTAATGCCGTTATGATATAAACTATCTAAGGTGCATAGTTGTTTTATGCTTGCTATTCTAATATATTTGTGAATAATAAATCAAGAATATGTTTCTGCCAATGTAGGAAAATCTATAAGTTGAGATAAGTTATGTAGTGTACAAAGATCAACAAATTCTTCTTCTAGGCCAGATACAGATCTCCCATCCTTCCAGTTGATATTAGAAAAGTTAAAACCACCCAACAAAATTAAAATGCCATAATCCAAATATTTACTTAATTCCTCAAGGTAGTACTTCCCGATTGTAAATAATGTAAGACAGTTGTTACATACCAATAAATGTATTGAAGTAGATGTTGCATCAAATAATAACTCTAGAAGTAGAACTTCCCTAGTATAGTGTACAACTAAAACTACAACACTTATCCACGATGCAATGAAAACTCCTTCACTTCCCCATTCCCTTTTTCTCTCAAGACACTCATGCAATTTATATCCTGGTAAAAAGACATCTGTACAATTCCATGTTTCTGTTATTACTATTACAACATAATCAATATCCTTACAAATTCATTCAAGTTCATCCATTTGTATTCAAACTCCTAGCATTTGCTTAATACATTTTTACTACTCTAGTTTTACCTCCCTCATCTGTTCTGCTTGTACAATGTGACTGAAGTCCAAAAAATGCCACTGTAAATCTGTGTATTTTTTACTCAACAATCATCCTCCATAAAAACTTAAATGAAACCTGTTCTTATCAAAAACATGCACTTCTTGAAAGTCTTCCTAATTACATACTATATCCAAGTCACTGTTATGGCAACATTTATGTAGCCATTTATTAAATTGAAATGCTTTGGAAAACTGATAATTAAAGACTGAAGGACAGGGTAATATTTCTGGGTACTTGCGCATTATCGCAACCAGAATTTCGCAAAGTTCAACAGAAACGAGTGAATTAAACTGGTGTCAAGATTTTCAGGACTTACGTATTATCGAAATAGCTATACTATAGTGTGGAATTCACAGATTTGCTTCACTTTTGTTCTATGCATTTGAAGCTCTATTAGTATTTTTATAGCAGCAATGACATCACCATCAAGAAAATTATTTTCAAGCATCACTGTATGACTCTGAGCAAGTTAAACAGATGGCGAGTGCTTCCACACTGATCTAAACTGGTATATGTGGATCAGTGGATCAGTACTCTACTGCAGCTAACAGCATGAAAGAAAAAGAACCAGTTTAATTTATTAAAAATGCTATGTATACTTCTGATCATAGCTCACCTCAGTTATTAACTCCATTGCCTTACATCTTCGGAAACAGAGCTGTACAGCAAGCAGTCCATCACGTTTTAGCCAAGCCATCCAGTACACTTTGAATAACACTTTATAGTGTTTCATGCAGTCCTATCTGCTGAACTATGCAAAATTTGTCCTTGACAGATTGAAATTTTACTGTAATAGGGTGTCATTCAGTGAGTCACTTTTCCTTTGATAACATCATATTGAGAAATGCAGCTATTATCAAGCGATACACCACTGTGCAGTTTCAGGAGCAATGAGGGCATGTTACCCCGAAGTACAAATTTTCACCCTTACTCCTTTTCCTGGCTCATACCCACTGTGACAGACTATGGCTTAGTTCTTTACAGACCCCCTTTTAAGTTAGCAGACCTGTATCTGTACACACACAATGAATTATGACAGTGCAGAAATCTGGTTGCAATAATACGCAAGTACCCATTTTCTGAAATACACAAATTAACATTGTACTTGCTACATATGTCCAGAATATTTTGAATGACATTATGCATATGGTACAAATGGGTGTCCAAAAAATCATTAGCACCCACATTAACTACTTTACATTTACTGACTGGTAAATTCTCTTATGCCCCAACAATTGTTTTTAATCCTACGAGAATGTCTTGCAGTTTAGAACCACTGAGATACTGAATGGTGATTTTTCCCTGTTAAGAGTAGTTAAAGATCTAATACATTTTCATATCACAGAATCATCAAATAATAAGATACCTTATCTTTGCTCAGGTTCTGAAATAAATTAACCCTACAATTCCCTCCTACTGTTCTACTCAATCTTTTTGTTTATAGCTGTACTACAATCAGCCCTCACACCACTTTCCCTATTTCTCCTCAACCTTTTCCTACTATAATTATTTGTCCTTTCTGTAAAATGCTAAACATATTGATCACAATATTCTGTAGACTCAGTCTTGTCAATATAAAATTATATTTCTCCATTCCCTGTCCTAGGAGCCAAATTGTAACATATGTGAGTATGTTGCTACTTTTCTGACAGTGTTCACTAAGTTCTTTACAGCTTTGAAAGGTGGAGCGTTTGTTTTCTTTTGTAAACAGTAGTACACAGACAGGATAAAGCTCCATGCACTAAAAAGAATGACGAGGGTCTCCAATCATAACCAGTTATGTGTTCTCAACATGGATGCCACGATTCACCTCTGGAGCTTCACTCTTGAAGTGAATTTCTTGGCATCCCTGTCTCGAGCACATGAGATGGTTATCATCACTGACACACTCATCCTCTGTATGATGTATGCCAAATTCTGACTGCTTAGGCTTCCTTGCAACCTTCTGAACCTAAGTTGCTTTTTTTTCTTCATATTTTTTTCCCCAAATTAATGTCTTTATTCTGCATTGTGTAACCTTCAATTCACATAGATACCTTTGTTCAAAAACTTTACTTACCCTAGAAATATTTTTACTGTTCACCAAAACACTTTTAATCTGTGTACACAATGTTTACATACAAGGTCGGTACAGCCTGGATGTGCCTATCATTTTCTTGGAGCATCAGCTCAATCATTTTCAGGCCTGCTGAATTAAGTCCACAATTAAGTTGAATGGATCACTATTTTCTTATAGCTCATTAGTGCATCTGTTAAATCCAAGTCTTTTAGTTACATGTTTGTTCACCAAATCTCTGTCAAAATAAAGGTTGTCCCAAATTGCATTTTTATGCTGAATGCCTTTTTCTTTAAATGATTTATCAAAGGGTCCACACCTATAGACATATTTTCACCATAAAGTCTCTATATTAAAATGATTTTTGGGTTTCACCAAGAAAGAATCAAGCAACCACATTATTTATTCATTTGTACCTATGTTTTAACTATTACAGCTAATTGCATACATCTTCTGACAGATAACTACTCTGTAACTGGAAGCAGAAAGGCCTCCTAGCTATGAGGTATGCTTTGCAAAGTAGGAGACATAGTTGCAGTGCTATATAACTAATACCCTTTCACTTTGAAGGACAAACAACTATAACTTCATAAATCCTCCATGTCAAAAATCACAATACGTGTAAGTAAAAATAAAAAAAGTGACTCTGAGACACTTAAAACTATTTACTGCAGCACAAGCTGCATGAGATAATCAGTCTGCGCACGCACAGATTGAAGCATGCAGTAAACAACCAGGTGACCATCAGCAGATTTCATAATGGGAAATGACATTACCAGACACAACAAAGCAAGCACTTTAACCATATCACAGAATTTCCTAAAATACAATCAGAAAAAAATTGTAAAAGTAGGCAATATAACAGAATGAGCTCCTCCAGTGGACCCCACGATGCACAGATTCTCTGTCAAGACAGCCACAGGCCTCATCTCTGCCACAGACAATCTTAATGAAGTCACTTCTCTGCCCCCTGGCAAATCTCACCCTCCTCTTGTTCAGATTCCCCCTTCTACTTTAAAAACATCTCTAGCAAACATATGTTATTGCTTTTAGACAAAATTACCACTGAAGCATCTCCTGATACAGATGAACTACACCCCCCGTCCAAGAAACAAACTTATTCCTCTAAAAGCACTTGTACAATCCATGCATCAACAAAAATGTGATGCCATCCCAAAGGAAAACAGAGTTACACCAATTTCCAAAATATCTAAACTAACATATGTTAAAGACTACAGCCCCATCTTCATTCTTCCTCGCTGGGAACATAGTTGACAAACTCATTTAAAACCAGTTTACAACTCATTTGTAAGCCTACAGGATAATTGGTCTACAACAATAGAGAATGTTTATAGACCAAAGCACAATGAGTCCACTATATATATGCTTACTGGCAACATATTAATGAATCGAGACAAAGACCAAACAACAGCTACAATATTTCTGCACCAGACTAAGACATTCAACTCAATTACCCTCTTCTTTTTAACTTTCTTAATTCAGCCAGCTGCTCCCAAGCAGCCAGTTGGTTCAAAGACATCCTAGTAAATGGATTCTTTAATGCAAGTTTTGTCTCCTTTTTCTCATCAACAGCTGTGGTTACCAAGTCAGATGGATCTATCATATCTTCTTATCTGTTCTCACTCTTTGTAAACAACTTCACAATTTCTACACCTTCAAATAATTTTACACACAGATGAGATGGTCATGTTACAGATCCAGTCACTCTATGTCTATTATAAAACATTTACTGGAACAAGACCTTTCCTCACTTTCCAACCCTTAATAGGAAAAAAAAAAACCCTAAAGCTATGCCCTTTGGCATTCTACCTGCTTCATATCCCATGACCTAAACATCCCCACTTGAAATCATTCTACCTAGGCAGCTGGTCTGACTCAAGACTGAACTTACAAATACCATATTCAGTTCACTAAATCCAATATTGCCAATATTTTCTTTGGGGCAAAAAAAAAATATTACTTCCTCAGCCCCACCATCAAATCAGCAATTTCCAAAGATGTCCTGTTGCCCTACTTGAGACTGGCCTCACACTCCCAACCAAATAAAATAAAAATAAAAAAATCATCACTACAATCTAGCACAAGTAACAGCTGTCATTTTATTACCGACACCAAAAAGAGAACATAATTGCCAGAGCCAGACAAAAGCTAAATGGCTTCCCAAACCACAAAGAAGTAGGTTCATTTTAATCACCTTTTTATTCAAGCTAATTACTGAACAAAGTTTCTCATTCTTTGTGAGTGATCATTCCCCTCTTTTAACCTTGGTGCCCTGCACCATCTATAAACACCATTATCCCACCAAAAGCAGCTGGATGTGCATCTTCCTTATTCTCCCCAAAAACCTGGGAATCCAAACTTAATTATAGAAAGTTAATTTCCTCAGTCAGAAAATTCAAGAATCTAAAAACTGTTTCCCATTTAGACAAGATCACTGAAAATGCTTTATAAGTAATTCCAGTAGCTGAACTTCATATCACCTCCTCACCCCTTACTCTGTCATCCTCCTGAACTGCACACTTTAAATTTGGAAATTACCAAGGATCTGCACAGAAAATAAACAACTGATAACATTGTAGGCCTACCACCTGTTAAATGTCTAAACCTAAGGTGTCCTAAGCATGTGTGCAAATATTGTAAATCGCACATGTCTATAAAACAATTGTTTCTTGGTTCACTTGTCTTTGTTGGTTTTATAACCCAGACTGACTCTGAAAATAATGACCAACCTCTCAACAGTACAGATTTTTACAGAATGTCCAGATTTGTGTCTCATATTTTTTGGTCTATTTTCATAAAGTTGTGTTTTTCTAGCAAATCATTGGAAGATCATTAAGGATTTAAGTCTGAAAATGACAGACATTTGAGTTTTAAACTTCATACCCTTCAGAAAATTCATGCTAATGCAAAACTTGCTATTCTATGTACATTCTAAGTTTGTAAGAGCAATATTTACAAATTGTCCCTATTTTTGGGCCTGTGCCCCCTCCCCCCATTATTTATGGCTTTGTCTAGATTTCTTGGTTGAGAGAAATGAAATGGTCCATGGAGATCAGTGCTGCACCCCAGTCAACAAATACATAAAATGCAATTTATTTATTTATATTGGATTACTGGGGTAGTGCACTGATCAATATTCACCAATTTCAGGCTAACCCCAGGTTAGAATTAACAAGTAAGTCATTTATACAATTAACTACTGAAGTAAGTTCATGGAAACTGACAGTACCTACATCAGAAGAAAGTTGCTTTTATGAATTACCCACAAAGCAGAAAGGCACCGCACTCTCCGTAAGCTGCCCAGAACACTACTGCAGTTGAATAACTACTTCCGTACTTTGCCAAATGCTACAAAATTGTAAGCAGAAAATAGGCGAACAGAATAATGTAACGAATCTTTTTATTCCACAGCACCACAACGAAATAGAACACTCCAATAACCACAAGCGCTTTCACCCGTTCGTAACGGGCTTTTTCAAGTGTAATGGGTTGTTGCACCATTCCATATTTAAACTAAAACAACCATATCATGTGACTTGATTAATTGAGTGATTGCCATCAATTAAATGTGAAAAAATCATTTAAAAATATTTATATTCAGTACATATAATTCCGCTTTTTAAAAAGCATTAAATGCTGTTACTACACTAATAAATACTTGTTATGTGATTGATAAGACATAAAAATAGATAAAAAATACATATAAATTGCTTTTTGTGTATAAAAAATCATTAAAATGTCACCTAGAATTTTTGTATAAGCAAACTTGTATTAAAAAACAGTACATTCCGTAAGCTAAACTAGCACCAGCTTTACTACATAAAATCCACTGTTCTTGCATATCCATTGCTTATAAATAGAAGCTGTTACAGGGCCAGGTAGGGTCAAAAATAAATTAACAGTTTAAAAATGAACCTTAATGTTAATGCACCTATAAGTTGTACCGGTGTGTAAGTACTCCATTATATCCTATTTCTTTTAGCTTTAAGAATGTCACCTATACTAATACCTTCATTTAGGCCTGGATGTTTAGTTGCATTGAGTTTTAGTTGCCAAGTTAATTCCTTAATACCAAGCATCGTCTCCCAATCTCCTCCCCTTAAATCTTGTTTCACATTGTCAACCACAAAAAACTTTAATGCCATATTCTTACAACTGAGAGAATGCTTGTAAAAGGCACTTGTTTCTTTCTTTGTTTTAATGTCATTTATGTGCTCATATATTCTGCGCTTCAGTTGCCTTTCAGTTTTGCCCACGTAGAAGGAAGGGCAATTCTGGCAGAATCCTATGTATATCACACCTGATGAATTGCAATTATAATTGCACTTAGCATACAAAGTAATTTTACATGAGGGGATGTGAACTTGTTCTTTATTAATAAGGTATAAACACTGGTTACATCTACTACATGAGAAGGTCCCTTTTCTTTTTAATGCCAAACCCTGATGTTTTTCTACTACGTACATGTTTTGCTCAAATATTCCTTTCAAATTAATATTCCTTTTTCTAATGAAAGAAATATGCTCAGGAAATAATTTGTTAAATTCATCTTGAAAAGAAATCATAGGCCATAAATTCTTAAAGGTATTCTCAATAAATATGGAATCCTGGGAATATGTGTATACAAAATTCCTGTGTCTATCACACTTTACAACATCCTGCTTCTTAAGTGTTACTAGGCCTGCTCCTAATAAGGGTTTGAAATCATTTTCTCTTTTATGCAAAATTTCATCCACTATCGCTTGAAACAGCGTAGATGGATAACCCCTACTATAAAATGCTTTTCTTAGGAATTCAACTTCATCCTGAAACAGTTTGTCTGTACTGCACATTCTGGACGCTCTCACCAGCTGTCCCTTAATAATACCATTTTTGATGTGCCAAGGATGACCACTGTCAAAATGTAAGTATGCATTGCAGTGCGTTTCCTTTCTAAATATCTGTGAAGTAAAACCTTTTTGGTTTGATCTTTTGATTAATTTAATATCCAAATAATTTAAACTTTTATTACTGAGGGTATATGTAAATTTGAGAAAACTGGTGGTGTTTTCCAGGTAGTCCATGAAATTCAAAAATTGTTGTTCTGTACCTGACCATAAAATACAAATATCGTCCAGAAACCTTCTGTAAAATTTAATATGTTCTTTCCAGCTAGTAGCATGAATGAATTCCTTCTCCCACTTGTGTAAAACTATGTTTGCATAAGCAGTAGCACAGGGGGCACCCATGGCCACCCCACTTTTCTGTTTGTAAAATTCTTCATTAAAGTATATAAAGTTGTTATGAAGCACTATTCTCATGAATTCCAATATTGTATTAACTAAATCATTGTTTAATCCTGATTCCTTAACAATAGCTTGCCCAAACCAATCCATACCTTGCTCATGTGGTATGCTAGGAAATAATTCAACAATATCTATTGTGGTCATAAGCAAGTTTGAATTGTCCATTTCTTGATTTATGTTAGTTAAAAATTCCCAAGAATCTCTGCAAACAAAATCCAATTGTGTTACATATTTTTTCAAGTGGAAGTCAATGAATTTACTAAGAGGTTCAGTCACGCTACCTGCTCCAGCTACAATAGGACGAAATTTTAAAGGAGTCAGGCCTTTGTGAACTTTGGGAATACCAAATCACACAGCTGTTCTAGGTTTAGGTACAAGCAAAAAATTATGAGTTTTTTCATCCAAAAATCCTTGCAAAAGCAAATCATGTATATAATATTTAACTTTGCTCACTGCTATATTGAGCTCGTTCAGTGAGCTAGGTTCATAGATACTAGTGTTTTGCAATAAACTGTATATGTAATTCTCATATTCAAGCTGCTTCATAAGAACTATACCCCCTCCCTTATCTGGTTTCATTACCCTAGTTTTATTTTTCTTTAACTTATTAACCACATCCTGCAAATGTTCAGGGAAATTGGTAGAGCCATTGTTTTTATTTTTAGTTAAATTGTCTCTTAAAGTCTTTTCTATAATCTCCTCAAACATTTTTAATTTGGGATGAACCGGGGGATTAAAAGTACTACTTCTGGAGAGTAAAAATTCTTGCGGCACTTGATTTTTGAAAATTGTGACTAAATTTAAATTTCTTACAAACAGTTTGAGTTCAATTAAAAGCTTGAGGAGAAAGGTTGGCCTACTAGGTACAAATTGTAACCCTTTAGTAAATAATTCAAAGAAATCTTTGGTAATATTCACATCTGTGTAATTGTAAATACTAAAATTATCAAATGTGTGAATACTGCATAAACCTTGCTCACTTGAAACTAGGGAAACTAATATATCATCCTTGTTGGAGGGTTTATTGTGGCTCAACGCCTCTTGCCCCATGCATTCTGCTGGTATTGATTAGATTTCACCCGTGGTCTGCCCTGGGGAAGTTGATATTTTGTTGAAATTTTACAGAAGGTTTCTGGACGATATTTGTATTTTATGGTCAGGTACAGAACAACAATTTTTGAATTTCATGGACTACCTGGAAAACACCACCAGTTTTCTCAAATTTACATATACCCTGAGTAATAAAAGTTTAAATTATTTGGATATTAAATTAATCAAAAGATCAAACCAAAAAGGTTTTACTTCACAGATATTTAGAAAGGAAACGCACTGCAATGCATACTTACATTTTGACAGTGGTCATCCTTGGCACATCAAAAAGGGTATTATTAAGGGACAGCTGGTGAGAGCGTCCAGAATGTGCAGTACAGACAAACTGTTTCAGGATGAAGTTGAATTCCTAAGAAAAGCATTTTATAGTAGGGGTTATCCATCTACGCTGTTTCAAGCGATAGTGGATGAAATTTTGCATAAAAGAAAATGATTTCAAACCCTTATTAGGAGCAGGCCTAGTAACACTTAAGAAGCAGGATGTTGTAAAGTGTGATAGGCACAGGAATTTTGTATACACATATTCCCAGGATTCCATATTTATTGAGAATACCTTTAAGAATTTATGGCCTATGATTTCTTTTCAAGATGAATTTAACAAATTATTTCCTGAGCATATTTCTTTCATTAGAAAAAGGAATATTAATTTGAAAGGAATATTTGAGCAAAACATGAACGTAGTAGAAAAACATCAGGGTTTGGCATTAAAAAGAAAAGGGACCTTCTCATGTGGTAGATGTAACCAGTGTTTATACCTTATTAATAAAGAACAAGTTCACATCCCCTCATGTAAAATTACTTTGTATGCTAAGTGCAATTATAATTGCAATTCATCAGGTGTGATATACATAGGATTCTGCCAGAATTGCCCTTCCTTCTACGTGGGCAAAACTGAAAGGCAACTGAAGCGCAGAATATATGAGCACATAAATAACATTAAAACAAAGAAAGAAACAAGTGCCTTTTACAAGCATTCTCTCAGTTGTAAGAATATGGCATTAAAGTTTTTTGTGGTTGACAATGTGAAACAAGATTTAAGGGGAGGAGATTGGGAGACGATGCTTGGTATTAAGGAATTAACTTGGCAACTAAAACTCAATGCAACTAAACATCCAGGCCTAAATGAAGGTATTAGTATAGGTGACATTCTTAAAGCTAAAAGAAATAGGATATAATGGAGTACTTACACACCGGTACAACTTATAGGTGCATTAACATTAAGGTTCATTTTTAAACTGTTAATTTATTTTTGACCCTACCTGGCCCTGTAACAGCTTCTATTTATAAGTAATGGATATGCAAGAACAGTGGATTTTATGTAGTAAAGCTGGTGCTAGTTTAGCTTACGGAATGTACTGTTTTTTAATACAAGTTTGCAATGCATTTACACAAGTTGGTTTATACAAAAATTCTAGGTGACATTTTAATGATTTTTTATACACAAAAAGCAATTTATATGTATTTTTTATCTATTTTTTATGTCTTATTAATCACATAACAAGTATTTATTAGTGTAGTAACAGCATTTAATGCTTTTTAAAAAGCGGAATTATATGTACTGAATATAAATATTTTTAAATGATTTTTTCACATTTAATTGATGGCAATCACTCAATTAATCAAGTCACATGATAGGGTTGTTTTAGTTTAAATATGGAATGGTGCAACAACCCATTACACTTGAAAAAGCCCGTTACGAACGGGCGAAAGCGCTTGTGGTTATTGGAGTGTTCTATTTCGTTGTGGTGCTGTGGAATAAAAAGATTTGTTACATTATTCTGTTCGCCTATTTTCTGCTTACAATTTTGTAGCATTTGGCAAAGTACGGAAGTAGTTATTCAACTGCAGTAGTGTTCTGGGCAGCTTACGGAGAGTGTGGTGCCTTTCTGCTTTGTGGATTTCGTGGTATTGTGTTGCTCAAGTTTTTTATGAATTACCATTTTAGAGAATTAATTAGATGAATAGGAAAACAGTGTTCATGTCTTTAAGAGGCTACACCGTCTATCTTAAATCAGGGTATTGATGAGTAAACTCCTCATCTGGCTGACCTACAGCTAAGTTATATAAAATTTAAAAAGACACAGTGAGAGATGATAAAATAATTGGAGCTGGAGACAACATAGCCAGAGCAGTAGGAGAAAAAAAGGACCAGACCTCCATGTCGTATCTATTTTTTCCACTATGAAATGACATGCTCAACAATGATCTAAACAGAGAGAACCAATTCCAGTATAACTGTTTGTTACAAATCCTTTTAAAACACTATCAAGTTGACACATAGCAAGTTTGGTAGTTATACAAAAAGTGATGATAAAAAGTCCAATATATTATCGAGATTTTACTGGCCTGGTATTTTAAAGACATCGAAAATCTTTTGTGCAACATGCTAAGAATGTCAAAAGACAGCACCTTGCCAACGGTTTAGCAACCCTTTAATTCCTTTGCTATAAAAATCTTCCAAATCTGTCAAACGGTAACGGACATTGCAGGCTCACTGATGTAACTGAGCAAGGCCACCAGTGCACAATGGTAGCAACTGATTATGAGAAAATTTTTCTGAAGCAATATCCTTGCAAAAAAGTTAATGCAAGGCTATAGTTAAAGAACAAGTACTATTTTATTTCTGCTGTAGGTATCCCCTGATAAATTGTTACGGATCAATGTACCTCCTTTATGTCCACAGGGATGCACAGATTCTGCCAATTCTTTGAGCAACAGCAGGTAAGAATCGTGTGTACCATATGCAAATAGATGGGTTTTGGGGCATTTAAGTAAAACTTTAAAATATATGTTAAAAAAGCCACAGAACAGGATGGAAAAAATTGGGACTAACTGCCTCTTTTCTGATTTTTGTCACGAGGGACATAACTCAAGCCTCAAATGGGTTTACTCCATTTGAACTGCTATAATGCAGACTTCTCTGGAGCTTGCTAATTACACTGAAGGAAACCTAGGAAGAGGAAAGCACTGTTTAAAAACATGATACAGCATTTTATAGACATGCCTGTGAGGTTAAAATAGTTTTATGATAAAACATACGGAAATGCAGAAAACACATCAATGGGCATATAATAAAGATGCAGAAATTACAGATTTCAAAACAGGAGACAAAGTACTTTTTTGTTAGTGACAACAGCAGAGAAAATTTTCCAGGCAAAGTGGAAAGGACATTTTGAAATTACAGAAAAGGTAAGTGAAGTATAAAACTAAGCAGTCTGTAAAAAGGAAAGCACAACAGATATACCACATAAATGTTCTAAAACCTTTGTAAAGAGAAACTGAGGCATCTGTAATGAGTTTGTTTTCATAAGTTAACCACCCTCAATATGTCCAGAAACCAAGATAGATGAGACCCTACCAGTGTCCCAGAACAAGAGGTTAAGGAGACAGCACAGAAGAATATGGCCATATTTTCAGATCTGGCTGGCAGGACCAGTTTTAATCCAGCAAACAGTGCATTTTGAAAAAAGTAAATCTTAAAACCATACTTCCTGGTTTAAAAGTCCGCGTCTGCGCTTGCTTCCTACCTTTCCTGTAACCAGTCTAGTGCAGATACAGATTTGCTGTATCCAGGACTGTTTGTAAGCTTCTGAGCCCCCAAGCCTTTCTGTGCTGGAGGGAAGCATTCTAGCTTATCAGTGGGAGTGGTAAGCACTAGGTAGCCTATCTACCACCAGATTCAGGTACAGATTCTTAGATTTACCACTTGAATTTGCTTATTTCTGCTCATAACTTGTTAGCACTAAATAAGCTACAAATTACTACAGCACTTAACCTTCCTCTTTACCTAGAGGAAAACAGTCTTTGTACTTACTTGCTTAGAGAAAAACAGCTCTTATACTCACTTTCCTCACTTGTCAAGAGGAAAGTCATTTTTTATTCAGGCATGTCAGCTTCCAGTGTTCTCTCCTGTTTATCCGATGAATCTGGGCATCTTGAGGCAATGTAGCAGTTGGCTCATTTACACAGATAACCCTCTCCTCCTACCACCCAACACCACAACCTGTGAGAGATGCACTTATCTAGCCAAACTGGAGGTAAAGCTCTCTCCAACCAAGACTGAACTTGACAGTCAAGAGGAGAAGGTAAACACTTGCACCACACCACACTCATCAACTAGTCCCACTAAACCTACACCACCAAAATCCACACATAGAAACACAAAAACATTCACAGAGGCTCTCAATAATAATCTGCTCAAGCACCTGAGACCTCCAAAGCAGAAACGCAAGCAACCTCCACCCCACAACACAACCCAAATGACACATAGCCCACAGACTCAGTGTGGCAATAAACCACAGCCCATAAGGCAAACCAACAAACCCAACACACTAGTCATAGGTGACTCTATAGTCAGGCACACTGATGTCCCACTCACCAGGCTAAACAAGGAGAAGGCTACTGTCAGCTGCCTGTCGGGTGCCAGGATCTGCCACATAACTCACGCACTCAGGTCACTCCTAAGTACAAATATAACTCTGTCATTGTGCATGTTGGTGTGAACAACCTGAGATGTACCTCACTGGACTACATGAAAAGAGACATGGAAGAGCTCTCCGATCTTGTAGCCCAGGCAGGCACGACCCTAGCCCTGAGTACCATCCTGCCATCACCCAGAATGATGCAGTACAAGAACAAAATGATTAACTTCAATAACTGGCTAAGCTTCTGGTGTCATTCCAAGGGGATCCAGTATCTGTCTGCCTGGGATGACATGGTTGACCGACCACGATGCTTTGCCAGAGATGGCCTGCACCTGTCGCCCCTGGGATTCCAGATACTGGCTAATGCTCTTGCTGCCCCTATAGTGCCTTTTTTAAGCAAGGTTCAAATGACAAATTCACCACTGTAACGGGAACAGGCAAGCAAAAACTGAGGGTAGTGCTACTTAATGCTAGAAGTCTAAATCTCAAAATGCACTCACTCAAGATACTCCTTAAAATGGAGAACATAGATATCTGTGCAGTGACTGAGACCTGATTCAAGTCTCTAGACAGCACCCCTGCATTACCAGGCTATAACTCATACCACACTTTTTGGCCATCTAACCTGGACCACAACACCAAAGGTGGAGGTGTGTCCATATTCATTAAGGATATCCACACCTCAAGGCTAGTTGCACAGTGTAATGCTTCCGAGGTTATCCAAATGCAACTAACTCTGGGCAAAACTGCAATCCAAATTGTAGCTTGCTACAGATCCCCCACCATGCCCCAGGATTCCCACTCCTCTTTTCTTGATATACTGGAAAATATTAGGGTTCAACCAAACACACTAATAATAGGCGATTTCAACTACCTCAACATTAACTGGGAAAACTACTCATGTACCAACTCCTTCGCTCAACACTTTCTGGAATTCATAAATTCCATTGCCCTGGATCAACTTATCCACACCCCCACCAGGGGCAACAATATCCTAGACCTAGTCATTACCAACATGAGTGACCGGTGTTCCACACCTAAAATCAACTCCTCGTTGGTCAGATCCGACCATAAGCTAATCACCCTAGATATCTGCAGCCTGACCATTAAGGAAACCACAGTAAACAATTTCTCCAAAGCCAACTTCATGCTTCTTAAGACAGAAGTGGCAAACTTCATGACACCCATGCAGATGGACAATACAGTTACGACTGCTGAATCCTACACAAATGCACTATATAAGCACTTACATGAGAGCATGGATCGTGCTATCCCAAATAGAACCAAGATGCTATCCTCCAAAAAAAGAAAGCCAATCTGTTGGTCCCCTGCCATAAACAAACTCTACAACAGAAGGATGAAACTGTTGCAAAAGAGAGTAAAATCCCATGAGTGGAGGAGCTCCCTGGCCAGCCTCAGTAAGAAGCTGAGATCCCTTATAAGATCCTCCAAAGCTAGCTATGAAAACAAAATCACCACTGACTCTAAGGGCAACCACAAAGCATTCTATAGCTATGTCAAGAATCTCAATGACAAAACCCAGATCTGCTCAGAGTTACAGCACAACGGCACAAAAATTACAGAACCAACTGATATTGACAACATCCTGGCAGACAGGTTCAGTGCTAATTTTACCCCCCCCCCCGCCCTCACCCCCTAAAGGGCCCATATCTATACAGGAAGAATGCAGAGTCCCTGTAATCACATCTATGCAGGTAAAAGCTGCACTCTCTAAAACCAAAATCATAGCATCCATGGGACCGGACAACATGAACTTCAGAACGAACTGGCTCCCCACCTAAGCACCATGTTCAGTCATAGTCTCACGTCAGGCTTTGTGCCCACTGAATGGTGCACAGCAACAGTTATCCCACTCCACAATGGGGGGCCACCACTGATTCTGGGAACTATCACCCTATTAGCCTGAAGAGCCTGGTCTGCAAGACCATGGAACGTATCATCATGGAGCTCATAAACAAAGACATTGGTAGCCTCCAAACTCTGGACCCCACCCAGTTCAGGTTTGTGAAAGGCAGATCATGCCTTCTGAACCTGATCAACTTCTTTGAGGCAGTCAACAAAGCCATAGATGAGGGTAAGGTGGCTCACACAGCCTATCTTGACCTCGCCAAGGCTTTCGGCACCATCCCCAATTCTGGAATTATAGCTAAATTCACTAAACTAGGTATAAATCCCTACATCACAAGATGGGTTGCCAGCTGGCTCACTGACAGAACCCACACTGTAAAAGTTGCAGACTCTAAATTTTACTTCAAACCAGTAATAAGTGGAGTACCACAGGGTTCAGTCCTGGGACCTCTCCTGTTTGGTATCTACTTATCTGAAGTACAGTCTAACACAGAAGGCCTATGGCTAATGAAGTTCATAGATGACTGCAAACTAGGAGCTATAGTCAAGTCCCCAAATGATGTGGACATCCTACAGAAGGGCCTCACTGAGACAGATGGATGGTGTCAGAGGCATGGCCTCAAGCCAGTGCCAAAAGTGCATTGTCATCCCCTTTGGTAAAAACTCTGTATCCATGAACTACCACATAGACGGCAGTCTACTTAATGTCAAATGTGTGATAAGAGACCATGGGACCCAGGTGGACAGTAGTCTCTCCTTTGATAATCACATCACCACAGTAGTCAAGAAATCCTTCTATGTGGCACACCTCATCACAAAAGGGTTCTCATCCAGGAAAAAAGAGGTCATTGTTCCCCTCTACTGGCACTCATTAGACCCATTATAGAGTACAACTCCCCTTTTGGAATGTACCTCACAAGACATCTGCAGCAGCTGGAAAGGCCACAGAAATACCTCACAAAGAGGATTACTGGCCTCAAACAGATGCCCTACACTGACCGTCTCAAAAAACTCCAGCTTTACTCTGTAGCTGTAGCATATCGCCTACTCCAAGGAGATCTCTGCCTAACATATAAAGCTATGTTAAACCCAGAGCTGTTGGACATGCTACACCTTAGGAAATCCCAATCCCTCCTAGCTACATGCTCTAGGGACCTAAACCTTGTCACCACAATAAACAGGACATGCTGGAGGGATAGATTCCTGTCCCAGAGACTTCCTATACTCTGGAACAAGCTCCCCATTTATGTCAAGCAAAGTTCCTCATTAGCACTCTTCAAGAAAAATCTTGATGAGTGTATGGGAAATAGGAAATACACCCCAGGGATCACTTCTGTGGCTCTGCTCGACAGAGCCACAGGAAATTAACTTTCTTGGGTGGCGTAAGCCAGGGAACCTTGTTGACTAGGCTTACCTTGGCCCTTGGGCTGATAGCCTATTACCTACCTATGAACATATACCATTCATTAGAATCCCAATTTATCCTCATTACCAATCACACCCCTCTGCAATGGCTCTAGAGGCAGAAGGATGGTAATTCTATACTTATTCTCTAGGCCTTACCCCCCCCCCCCCAGCCATTTAAATTTAAGATCACATAACTTGACAACTAGCAGCACAACATGGTTTGGCTATCCCATGCTCATAGCCCAGAAACTGGGGACTACACAATAGTTCTTCAGTGGGGAAGGCCATGTGATATAGTGATGGCTAGGGAGTCAGTACGATTAAGGCCAATGCTTACAGACAAGGAGGGCTCTAAGGGAATCAGGGTAAAGTTAGATGTAGTTTAAGAACTAGTCAGAAGGCAAAAGTCAGACATGTTAGAATTATTAAGGCACATTAAGGGGGTCTGAAGAATCTATATAGGTAATAACATCTTCTGGGAAAAAGACTATCATCACAAGAAAATACAAGTACCTCATTTAAGAATACATGGTTAGAAAGAAAAGACAGATGCAGGGAATCATTTATTTTTCAAAGAAAGAGTAGTATATTATAGGTTCATAGGTGTGTAATAGGCTAATGGCCCTACAGCCTTTACAAGCCTAGCCCATAGGATTACCCTGGTATCGTGCCACCCAACCTTAGTTCCTAGTGCCTCTATCGAGTAGAGCCACTGGAGTGATCCAAGGATGAATTTTCTATTTCCCAGCCACTCATCAGGATTTCTCTTGAAGAGGTGCTCTGCTTGACATGTATAGGAAGTCTATTCCATAGCATGGGCAATCTCTGGGTTATGAACCTGTGCCTCCAGCATGTTCTGTTGATTGTAATAATGAGGTTGAGGTCTGTGAAGTGTGTGGTGTGAAGGGATTTGGATTTTTTTAGATGTAGCATTTCTAACAGAGCTGGGTCAGACATGGCTTTGTAAGTCAAGCAGCGATCACCTCTAAGTAGGTGATATGCGACAGAGAATAGTTGGAGTTTTTTTATTCTGTCTATAAAGGACAAATGTTTAAGGCCTAGGATCCTCTTTGTGAGGTACTTGTGCAACCTCTCCAATTGTTGCAGGTGTCTAGTGAGGTACATGCCAAATGGAGCATTGTACTCGATGACTGGCCTAATGAGGGAAGAGTAGAGGGAGACAATGACCTCTTTCTTCCTGGATGCAAAACCCTTAGTAATGAGATGTGCCACACAGAAGGACTTTCTGACCACATTCGCAATATGGTGGTCAAAAGAGATGTTGCTGTCAGACTGTGTTCCCAGATCTCTCATAATGCCTTCTGTGTTCAGTGGACTACCATTGATGTGGTAATTCATGGGAATCGGGTTTTTCCCAAAGGGGAAAACAAGACAATTTTTGGCATTAAGCTCAAGGCCATGGTTCTGACACCAGTCATTGTTCTCAGTGAGGCCTTTCTGTAGGATGTCAACATCACTCAGGGAGTTAATAATAGCTGCTAACTTGCAATCGTCTGCGAACTTTGTCAGCCAGAGTCCCTTTGTGTTGCCCTGGACTTCAGAGAAGTAGATAGCAAACAGGAGAGGACCCAGAACCAAACCCTGTGGGACTCAAGTCAGCAGTCTGACTTGGAGTCAACTACTTTCACACTGTGGGTTCTACCTGTGAGCCAGTTTGCAACCCACCTAATAATATATGGATTGATGCCTAGCTTAGTGAGTTTTTTTATGATTCCTGAGTGGCGAATTGTATCAAAGGTCTTGGCCAGATTGAGGTAGGCTGTATGAACCATCTTGCCTTCATCCATAGCTCTGGTGACTGACACAAAAAAGTTGACCAAGTTGAGAAGCATGATCTACCCTTCACAAAACCAAACTGTGTGGGATCCAGAGTTTGGAAATTCCCTATATCCTTGTTTATTAAGTCCATGATTATGTGTTCCATAGCTTTGTATATCAGACTCATCAGGCTAATGGGGCGATAGTTCCAGGGTCTGTAGTTGGTCCTCCTTTGTGGACAGGGATGACTGTAGCAGTGTGCCATTCGGTAGGGACAAAGCCTGAGGTGAGGCTGTGATTGAACAGAGCACACAGGTGAGGTGCCAGTTCAATCTGTAGTTCATGTAGAACACAACCAGGGATATCGTCAGGTCCCATAGAAGCTGTATTCTTGGCCTTGGACAGTGCTGTTTTAACCTGTGCAGCAGTAATACTGGGTGCCTGGCAATCTACTGGTATTGTGACTTGCCCCTTGGGGGGGACGAGAGGGGTAAAGATGGCACTGAATCTGTCACCCAGTTTATTGGCAATATCTTGGTATAGGAGGCACCACTGTGCAAGTAGCTCAGAGCAAATCTGGGTATTGCCATGGAGATTCTTTACATAACTATAGAAGGCCTTGTGGTTGTCTTTACTATCTGCTGCAATTCTGTTTTCATAGCTAGCTTTAGAGGATTTGATGAGGGATCTCAACTTTTTGTTGAGGCTGATAAGGGAGTTTTTCCAGTCTTGGGACTTCACCTTATTCCGCATCAGTTTCCTCCTTCTGTTGTAGAGTTTGTTTATGACAGGGGACCACCAGATTGGCGTTCTCTTTTTGGAGGAGGATGTCTTGGTTCTACTGGGTATTGCGAGATCCATGCATTTGTGTATGTGTTCGTACAGTGCATTGGTGTATGATTTGGCGGTCATGCAACTGATCTCCATTTGCATGGGTGCCGTGAAGTTAGCCACCTCTGTTTTTAGGAGCCCAAGGTTAGCTTTGGAACTTTTTCATGGTGGTTACCTTTGTGGGGGGAGGGGGGGTGGATTTCCAAGATGATTAGTTTGTGGTCATATCTAACCAGGGAGGAGATGACTATTGGGGTAGAGCAACGGTCGCCCATGTTAGTAATGACCAGGTCAAGGATGTTGCTACCTCTAGTGGGGGGTAAGAATGAGATGGTCCAGGGCATTGGGATTAATGAATTGCAGGAAACGTTGGGCAAGTGTATTGCTGCATGAGTAGTTTTCCCAGTTAATGGAGGGGTAGATGAAGTTACCTAGTATGAGAGTGTTAGGTTGGACCCTAATATTCTCCAGGGTGCTTAGGTACATGAAGTGTGAGTCTTGGGACATGGTTGGGGATCTGTAGCAGGCTACGACCTGAATCGCTGTCTTACCCAATGTTAGCTGCACCTGAAGTATCTCAGATGTGTTATGTTGGGCTACAAGTCTGGAGGTGTGCGCATCCTTTATGAATATGGAAACACCACCACCTTTGGAGCTTCGGTCCAAGTTCTGAGGCTGAAAGGTGTGGAATGAGTTATAGCCTGGTAGTGCAGGGGTGCTTCCTGCTGCCTTGAACCAGGTCTGTTACGGCACAAATATCGATGTTCTCCATTTTAAAGAGTGCTTTGAGCGAGTGCATTCTGAGATTTAGACTTCTAGCGTTAAGCAGCATGACCCTCAGATTGCATTTGTTTGTAGCTGTTATGGTGGTAATTTCATCTTTGAAACATCGCCTAAAAAAGGCACTATAGGGGTGGCAAGAATCTTGGCCAGTATCCAGAAGCCCAGGGCTGACAGATGCAGGCCATCTCTGGCAAAGCATCGAGGTCTGTCAATCATGTCATCGCAGGCAGATACTGGATCCCCTTAGAATGACACCGGAAACTTAGCCAATTGTTGAAATCAGTCATTTTCTGCTTGAACTGTGGTATAATTCTGGGTGATGGTAGGATTCTGCTCAGGGCTAGGGTCATACCTGCCTGGGCAACATAATCCAACAGCTCCTCCATGTCTCCTTTCATGTAGTTCAGGGAGGTGCAGCTCAAGTCATTCACACCCACATGTACAATGACAGAGTCATATTTGTACCTGTTGTTGAGGGACCTGAGTGCATGAGTTATGTGGCAGATCCTGGCGCCTGACAGGCAGCTAACTGTTACTTTCTCCTTATTCAACCTAGCGAGTAAGACATCAGTGTGCCTCACTATCATGTCACCTATGACTAGGGTGTTGGGCATGCTGTTTAGATAGATTTAGAGGCTTTGGTTGAGTAGCACACTGTTTAGGAGAGTTATCAGTCTCATTATTAGTGTTGTGTTGAGGTGGTCGAGTGCATTTCTGCCTTGGAGGTCTCTGCTGTTTGCGTAGATTTTTATTGATAGCCTCCACAAAAGTGGGTGTGTGGTTTGTGGTTTTTTGTGAAGGCAGTGCTGGTGTATGTTCTGGAGGGCTATGTGTTCCATGTGGTGTGGTGTAAGTGTTGGCCTTCTCCTCTTGACCAGCTATTCCGGTCGTGGCTGGAGAGTGTGTGGCTTCCAGTTTGGGTATATAAGTGCATCTCTTGCAAGTCTGAGTGTTGGGAGGTAAGAGGAGAGGGTTTTCAGTGTACATGAAGCAGTTGCTACATTGCCTCAGGATGCCCACGTTCAGCAGGTTAATAAGAGAAAGCACAGGGAACTGACCTTTAGACATGCCTGGAGGGGTGGGCATGAATAATAAGTACTGGAGCTGTTTCCTTGTAGAACATTTAGTGCTGGTAGCACTTTTGTGTGCTACAATAATTGCTACAAGAAGTCTAGTAAAGTGCTAGACTAATAAGCTAGTAAAAGTGCAGGAGAGAAGAGCACTAGCAGATCCAAGGGAATAATTGAAGAGCAGACTTTGGCACCAATCAGGAGCTTACAAACAGTCCTGGATACAGCAAATCTGTATCTGGACTAGACTAGTTACAGGAAAGGCGGGGAAACAAGCACAAACATGGGCTTTTAAACCAGAAAGTTGAAAGAGATGGAAAAACTGCCAGAATAGCCAATAAACTACAATTTCTGGGCCAGAAACTACTCCTCTTGTGGTAGATAGGCTACTTAGTGTTTACCACTACCACTGATAAGCTAGAAGGCTTCCCTCTAACACAGAAAGGCTTGCTGGGCTCAGAGGCTTACATACAGTCCTGGATACAGCAAATCTGTATCTGAACTAGACTAGTTACAGGAAAGGCAGGAAAAGCACAAACGTGGGCTTTTAAACCAGAATTTTTGTTTTGTGAGTCAGCAAAACAGGTAGGATAGTTTGCATTTGCCATTTGTGTGGATAGAATCATGCATTTTATCTATCTACCTATTATTTATGGATAGATATATATATTTTTTCTGTTTGCATATCTATATGTGCACACATATGTGAGCACAGAATTTTGTCAAATGTCATATTGGTCAACAGCTGTTTAGCTGAAAAAATTTGGTTGACTTAGGAGAATGTTGGTAGATGTGCAAGACTGGAGCTGGGTAATGTGCACTTTTCCTGATATTGTGCAATTTCAGAGTTTTTATACAGGAAGGCTTAAACCCCTGCAAAAAATTATGTTTTACTTTAATTTTTTTAAGATTTACTTTTTGCATGTGCCAAGGTTGTTGCTCAGATAATGCATACTACTGTTTTGATGGTTGCAGTGACATTTGTGTCCTTTGATTTAAATCAGTAGATCCATAAATACATATACACACAGAAAAATATATATACAGAGGAGAGGGAGGGAAGAGAGATAGTTAGCTATACTATATATGTATTGTGGCTTTTCGGCATATAGAAGTAGACTTGTGTGTGTGTGTGTGTGTGTGTATATATATATATATATATATATATATATATATATATGTTTACTATCAGAATAATGAAATGCACCTTACCATCTGTCAGAAGGTCGAATGGAAAGGTGCAAAACTGCTAACACAAATCTTGCTGACTCCAAAACATCGACACATAGCATCAGTGTATTTTAAACTGGATCGCACTTTAGTGGGGATCGGAAAAATGATCCTTTTCCTCACTGTAGCTTTCCCCCCTGCAAAACAGTAGAACTATGTATGCCTTTAAGATGGTGTATTTTTCAGATGATGATGGGTCCTAGTCACTCTCGAATGTCAATTCTTGCCTTCTGAATGGATTGACATTCTGAGCAGTCAGCTTGCCGTTCTGGTTTGGAGATGTGAATGGTCGTGGTTAGGGCTTTCAATATTTTGACAGTAAACCATATATATATATATATATATATATATATATATATATATATATATATATATTTGCACACACATGTACATATAGGTAGGTACATTAAATTTTCAATAATTTTTGTTTTATTTATGATCATTTGTCTTTTAAGCCTATTTCTTTTAGAACTAATTCTTCCAATATATTAATACTATGAAACAAAACTTGCTTCCCTATACAAGACTCCTGATAGTGCCTGTTCTGTTGAATCAGTGGTTTGTTATTCACCATAGTGGGATCACTGTAGATGTTATCATCCCTGGGCAAGTAAACATTTAATAATAAAAATACATACATAGATAGTCATTAATTGATAATCTAGGATAGGCAGTCTATCTGTTGCCATCTGTTTCAAACTCAAGGATAACTCAACAGGCACCCCATTTCATTAACAAATCTTGCAATTCATAATATGTGCAAGTAACCTGTAGAATCCAGTATAGATGGGTACATTGAACAATAAACTGATATTTCATGAGGAATTACATTTAAGACAACACAACATACACATGCTTATATTTATAGATGTCAGTTCGCCATGAATTAAAAAAAAAAACATAAGGGATGGGTTATCAGCCTTCTTCCATGTGAATGAATTCTTTGTTCGGTCAATGAAGGATTTTTAGACACCTGAGTACAAATGTTGCCATTTCATTCACTGCCCATTAAAATGCTGACAGTTTTCTTTGAGGGGAGTCATTCTCACTGATTTTAGATATGCTGCTAAACTTGTATATCCATATATTTGAGAACATGGAATTGAAAGGTGGCCATTGTAATACTTGGACACGAGATTAGACCTTGCTTATGAAGGTTTCATTGTAAAGTAGACTCTGTAAACAGTAACGCAGTCCAAACTTTTATTCAGCAGTCTATGTGGCAGCCATGCCAATAACGCCTTGAACTAATGTTTTATTGTTACTTTAAATAAAAAGACTAGTCTCCAGTTCTTCTCTCAACTGACAAGCAGTTGCTCTGCCCTAGGCTTCTCCAAAAGAAACACAGGATTGCACTTCTGCCCAACTTTTTAAAATCCCAAGGAAAAAATATTAAACTATGCAACAATAAACCAAGAGAAAACTAAGAAAACTGTAAGTTTATAATTCAACTTTCACAAAATGTGTTCAATCAACCCTCAATTCTTCAGCTGGCTTGAGAAAACCATGAACTGTTTTTTCGTCATCATCTTAAGCACAACAACTAGATTCTTAATCCTCCCACAATTTCCAACCAATTCTCCACTCCATAGCCTCACAAAAATAAATACAAGGATTGGTTTCTATACTTTTTAAAACTCAAAGAAAACATATCTAAGCAAAACAACATTACAATAAAGTAACAGAAATGTACAGGAATATGAGGCAATCTATTTTTTTATAAAAATTATTAATCTCTAATTGACTAAATGAAGCAGTCTATTTTATACATTTTTAATAAAGACCTGGAACACAGCAGCTAAGGACAAATAAAATATATATGAGCAGATTTTTATTTTCAGCTTACAGTTCACCAGTAGAGTTTTTGGTGGCACGAAATTCTAGCACTAAAGGAAGACTAATGCTAAGATGTAAAAACATGCCAACTCCACAAGTTCAGTGTGTGACCAGTGATTAATATTGAACTTTGGTCTATGAAGCTTTATGCCAAAGATCTTATCTACTCAGACTCTATGATCAGGCAAGAATTCTCTTTGTTGCTGATTCAATGGCATGCAGAGATGGAGCTCTGAAAGAAATCTGGCTAACTCAGGTTCACTTAATGAACTGATGCCTGAGAAATCAGTTGAGGGGATAGGGAAAGAGTAACATTTTTGTCATCACAACTATCCCGGGGCAACAGAATGTATTTACAGCCAAGGACTAGCATAAACTCCTGGAGGCCAATGATGCTTATGGATGTCTATCAGGTGTTTGACACTGTATCTACCAAATCAGACAATGCTGACTAAACTATACTGAAGCTGGCAATGCCAAACACCTGAAACAGCACAAAACACCAAATCCCAAAAGTCCCTACTTCTCTAGACTTAGGAACAAGTGCTAACATAGGTCCTGTGAGGGGAAGGCAGGTCTGGTAATTCAGTATATCAGATGTTTAACATTGCTGGCTTTGGTATAGTTTAGTCAATATTGCCTGTTACAGTAGGGGCACTGTCAAACACCTGATAGTAAGCTGATGCTTGTCCATAAACATGTGCAGATGTAAAGCATACTGGAAAATGATGGTAGGACAGTATGTATGGCATACCAAAAAGCCCTTCACAGCTGTCAGGATGGTACCAGATACACTCTAATCTCCTCTCTGCACACATCCTCTGACTGCTTAAAGTAAGGATCTCCCTGTCTGGGGCTCCAGTCAGAAGGGATATGTTGGACACCTGTTGAGAAAGGAGGACTTGATAACTAAGAAGGGGTCGATGTTGATGACATGCATTAAGGCAAAAAATCTACTACTCACTATCCATTTTCCAGTTCCAGAGCAGGTGGTTTCAAACTAATTATATAGAACAGTAATCAAAAATAACACCACACAGAACAAAATACAAGCCACACAAAGAATTCAGAGCTGAACTCACTTTATGTAAGCATCATCATTACATAAAGTGAGTTCAGGTCTGAATACTTTGTGTGGCTCATATTTTGTTCTGTGTGGTTTCAAACTAATGTTAGCCAGTCTGATATTCAATATACAAGTTGGAGTTCACATGATGGAAATCCCACAGATGACCCTGGTGTCAAGAGGCAATTCAAGTATGTCGAAAAGGTGTGGTAGTTAAATGCTAACAGGTTTGGATACAGAAGTCTGTTACTGTAACTTATCAAAGACTTTAACCTAGGTGCAATACTATACCAGGATCCCATGAAATGATTCAAAAATATAGTTCCACTATGTAGTCAGTGGGACATGCATACCCTGAATTGAATAACTAATTAGGGAGCTTTGCATGCTACTCTAAACACAGGCTGGGGTAGTAGGTTGCTCAGAGACTTGGTGTATGGACAGAAAAGTTGTTTACTTTAACATTTTTTCAGAACTGGCTTGGCAAATTCTAATTACACACATTGAATTAGGCTATATATTATGGGCTCAGAAGTAGTGCTGCCCAACATGAATCTCAGAATGCAATAGCAAGCTGCAGCAGAAGGCAAACATTCCGATGGGTATTGCTTCAACTCAGTTCTGAATCAGGTGCTTCATGAGACCCTGGTGCTAAGCATTAACAGTATGTCCTGGGGTTACAAACATTGTATGTTTAGGCCCTGGCCTTGTGGCATAAAGCAATGAAGCCCTTGATATGGCCAGCAGAGCCATGTTTAGTAAGTGGTATGAAAGCTAGTGGGAGCTAGGTGAGGGAAGATGGGATTGAGTGGCCAATACCCACACTCCCATTAAAGGAGGTGGCTTGTCCTGCTACACTGGTGATACCTACTGAAGGGTACGTGATTACCAATGGAAGAGGCCATATGATTTGTGCAATTAGCAGTGAATGCTCACTGTTGATCTTGGGGATTGCAGATATGGATGGGAGCATGCATGCCTCTCACTTGCCAGGTAGCTATTGGAAGTTCATAGGTTCACAGGTTCTAGGGCTTTTATGTGCCTAACCGTACAACCCAAATGTGCTCCACAGTAGGAATTGCCTTGAGATTTTATATAAAAATTGGGCAGTACTTATGACTGATCAGAGTGTGTGTCAGAAACTAGGGATTAAACCTAAAGTGATTTTTAGCAACCACTGAAAGAGCGTGCAGGAACCACAAACGAACAGCAACAGGCAGCAAAAACCACACGCAACTGCTGAATCTCACAGTACCAGATCACACAAAGCCAATGAACTGCAAATAGAGATAATAAAATATACTGAATATTTAATGGTTTAGCGCTTTCTCTCGCTGAAAGGCGAGCTTCATCAGAACCACGTACATTATCCAATAGCTTCCTTAAAAACTAAAACTGGCGCCAAAATGACACCTACAAAACAGGAAATGCAGATTTTAAAGGCATATACATAATCTTAGTAAAATACTCAACAATACATGTTAATGAAAATATATAAATCAAATAAAAATATGCATAGATTTAAAAGACGAAAAGTACAATAAATTACATAGCTTGACCCTTCATGGAATAAAAAATACAAAAATTGTGTTTATTTATCTAACAGTAATGCAGACTTAATCGATATACTTTCATTAATACCTGGTGGGGTTGTGGCATCCAAATATAGTTGCCACCAAAGCTCTCTATAAGACAAATAGTTTTTGATATCACCTCCTCTAGGATTTCTTCTAACAGACTCCAATATAGCAAATTTAAAGTAGTGTGTGGCACCTAATTCTTGAATATGTTTACTAAGGGCATTTTTCATGTCTGATCTTCTTATGCTGTATAGATGGGAATAAATTCTCTGACGCAATTGTCGTTCTGTCTTCCCAACATAAAAATAATTGCACTTTTGACAAATAGCAATGTACACAAGCATCGTTGACCTGCAATTGCCCTTACTAAAATGTACTGTGCTACGACCTACATTTTGCAAAACAATACTACTGTTGTGCAAAATATGGGTACATTGTTTACAAGTACCACATTTAGAGGAATGAGTGGCTAAGAGTTGACTAGAAGCATTCGTGCTTTCCAAAATGGATTTGAGATTCCTACCCATTTTGTAAATAAATCTGGGTTCAAGACCTAATGTGTCCACCATGCCCTGATTCGTAGTTAAAATATACCAATATTTATGTATTATATTTTTTATGTTGTTACTGAATGGGCCGTATTCTATAACACATAAAGAATGTAACCCGTCAAACCTCTCCTTAGACCTCAAGTTGTCTACTGTCATAGTAGATACAGAAACAGATGCAGGGATAGAATTCTTCATGTTTGCCCCTAATAAAGGGGAATACTTCTTACCCCATTCCTTCATAACGTATTCCGCTATTTCATCCAAAATTTTGGAAGTATATCCCCTATCTTTAAATAGAGCCTTCATATATGCTATTTCATTTACAGCATCCTGGTGTTCAGAGGTCATCCTAATGGCTCTAATACATTGCCCTTTGAAGATGTTCCTCTTCATAGTTGGTGGGTGAAAGCTGTTATAATCTAAGTATGAGTTGGTGAAGGTGTGTTTTCTATATATTGAAGATTTGAACCTACCATTTACCAAAGAAATGTACGTATCAAGATAGGCCACACCTGTGCTACTGTATGTGGAAGTGAAATTCAAATATTTGCTACTATCATTCAAATATTGCATGAAAGAATCAAACAATTCAATGCTTCCATTCCACAGAATGTAGATATCATCCAGGTAGCGAGAATAATAGGCAATATGATGGTAAAATGCACTGTTGAACACACATTTCTCCTCCCAATCAAGCATAACCAGGTTAGCAAACATGGGAGCACAGGCTGCTCCCATAGCTACACCCCTGGCTTGCTTGAAAATTTCCCCCTCAAAGAATACAAAGTTATTCTCTAAAACAATACTCATGAGGTCAACTAGCAAGGATATCTTATCCCAACTCAACTCAGAATGTTTTCTCAGACTACTAGAGAAAGCTTCTAGTCCTTCTTCCCACGGGATGCACCTAAACAAATCTACTACATCAATAGAACAGAATATTAAATGTTCTTGCTGTATATTCACTGGAAAATTGCGTAAAAATTCCCATGAGTCTTTTACCATATGACCCAACTTATTGTATATAAATTTCAAAGTGTGGTCTATTACTACGCCTAAAGGAAACGTTTTAGATTTACTGCCCGATATTATAGGGCGTAATGGGGGATTCAGATGGTTCTTATGAACCTTAGGAATACCTACTATGGTGGCTAAAACAGGATTGTCCACCATCATAAAATCAAAAAGATCCTTAGTAATTCTTTGCTGTAGTAGATACTCCTCTAAATACATCTCAATTTTCCTATAGGCAATGTTTAACTCATTAGTAGAAGAAATTTGGTAATTACCTGACTCATGGAGAATATTATGTATAGAGGCACTATAAGCGGTGGCATCAAAAAATACAATGCCTCCGCCTTTGTCGGGCTTCATAACCCTAACAGATTTATCTGAAGATAGATCACCCAAAATTTTCACTTCATCATGAGACAGATTGTCCTTTTGTTCTATAAATTTCCTTTTTCTAAATGTACACTTTTTAAGAGCATATATCTCTTTCATAACCCTCCTTTCAAATGTAGAAACAACAGGATTGTTAAATGGAATAAAAGTGCTCTTTTTCTTCAAAGGTCTGTCTACATTAAGCTCCGATACATTACTGTTCTCAAACATTAAAGCTAAATTAAGTTTTCTAGTAAATTTCTTTATGTCTAGTAGTGAATCAACAACACGAAATTTGGGAGTGGGTATAAATTTTAACCCCTTAGAGAGCAAACTAAAATGTGCTGTTTCCAACTGAACATTGCTGTAGTTATAGATTTTAAAATTCATATACTCATAAATAACATCATCCACTACAGCAATACTCTCCTCTCTATAGGTTTGACCACTGTTAGCCTGTTGAACAGAATCAGTAAGAGAATGTACTATCTCATTCTCCAATTTCCTCTCTTCCTCCAATTGACTTTGTTCTTGTACTGTGGAACTGAATAAAAATCCTGTTCAATATTTTCATCATAGGCACATTCCATCCGTTTATTTTGAGTCCCTACTAAAGTTTCTTTCTTATCTATGCCCCACCTATAACTCATATGTCTGCTGTATTGCTCTTTGTCTCTCACAATTTTTTTGTATTTTCGGTCAAAGGCCTTTTTAGCCCTATCTTCGGCTAACGTGAATTGCTTGATATAAAGCTTCTCCCATTGTTTAAAATTAAGATCTTGTGTAATAGTGTTATCTAATTCTTCAACCTCCGTAATAATTTTACACAATTTCGTGTCATTATATTTAAGCAACAACTTCATAAATTCAACTCCAAAAGAATCAAATAATGAGTTGAATTCAGTTTCAACATCTGTGTCAATGTCAATACCCAATGGGTATTTAAAAAATCTAAGTCCCATTGGGACAATTTTGATAGCTATACAATAATTTAAATAAGCATTGTCAAGTTTAATGGCGTTAATGTTATTTAATTTTCTGCCCAACAAATAAATAAAGTCTCTCAAAGTCCCTTTAGCAGCATGACGTTTAGTTTGGGCTTTGCCATCAGTTATATGATCAAAATTGCAATCATTGCTTATAAATTCCTGTAAAGGTTTGGATTTGTCAGTTCTTTTATCAGCTATATTATCAAAACGCTGAAAATTGCGTGAAAAAGAAGAGGTAGAATTATTGACCATATTAGTAACAGTACCTTGACATTTTCTCTCCTCATTTGAAATTTGTGCGTAGGTACGCAAAGGCTGAGTAGTTTTAGGTCGCGTACCTGTACGAACAGCTTCGTTGTCATAGTTCCCAAAAGAAAAGTCAAATGTAAAGTCAGGACCGACAGTCCTAACAAGTTCAGAAGGGTCTAACACTCCAGGTAAATCTATTGCGCAGCTAGAAATGGGCAAACATTCCTGTCCATTACGAATGTCCAAGGACGAAGAAGACAAAAAGTCACCCGTTGCTGCACCACTGAAATTCTTAGAGCGAGGCTTAGCCCGAGCCTTTCTGCGCTCCTTTGGTGACTCACTCCGTACCAGTACTTGCTGTTGAGAGTTAACGGAAGTGTCCCGTGCTGTAAGTTTGCAACCAGATAGATTGCAAGCCGAACAGTTATCGGCTGACATTTTATGAATCAGTTCGAAAATCTTGGCAACCTCCCTGCGTAGGGATGTAACCTCCAACCGGAGGCAGGAAATCTCCTTACTATCAACAGGCGAGGTAACGCTGAGTGGACTGTGAGAAACGGACATGGCAACCACTGAAAGAGCGTGCAGGAACCACAAACGAACAGAAACAGGCAGCAAAAACCACACGCAACTGCTGAATCTCACAGTACCAGATCACACAAAGCCAATGAACTGCAAATAGAGATAATAAAATATACTGAATATTTAATGGTTTAGCGCTTTCTCTCGCTGAAAGGCGAGCTTCATCAGAACCACGTACATTATCCAATAGCTTCCTTAAAAACTAAAACTGGCGCCAAAATGACACCGACAAAACAGGAAATGCAGATTTTAAAGGCATATACATAATCTTAGTAAAATACTCAACAATACATGTTAATGAAAATATATAAATCAAATAAAAATATGCATAGATTTAAAAGACGAAAAGTACAATAAATTACAATTTGTAACATTAAATCACATAGCTTGACCCTTCATGGAATAAAAAATACAAAAATTGTGTTTATTTATCTAACAGTAATGCAGACTTAATCGATATACTTTCATTAATACCTGGTGGGGTTGTGGCATCCAAATATAGTTGCCACCAAAGCTCTCTATAAGACAAATAGTTTTGATATCACCTCCTCTAGGATTTCTTCTAACAGACTCCAATATAGCAAATTTAAAGTAGTGTGTGGCACCTAATTCTTGAATATGTTTACTAAGGGCATTTTTCATGTCTGATCTTCTTATGCTGTATAGATGGGAATAAATTCTCTGACGCAATTGTCGTTCTGTCTTCCCAACATAAAAATAATTGCACTTTTGACAAATAGCAATGTACACAAGCATCGTTGACCTGCAATTGCCCTTACTAAAATGTACTGTGCTACGACCTACATTTTGCAAAACAATACTACTGTTGTCAAAAATATGGGTACATTGTTTACAAGTACCACATTTAGAGGAATGAGTGGCTAAGAGTTGACTAGAAGCATTCGTGCTTTCCAAAATGGATTTGAGATTCCTACCCATTTTGTAAATAAATCTGGGTTCAAGACCTAATGTGTCCACCATGCCCTGATTCGTAGTTAAAATATACCAATATTTATGTATTATATTTTTTATGTTGTTACTGAATGGGCCGTATTCTAAAACACATAAAGAATGTAACCCGTCAAACCTCTCCTTAGACCTCTCCTTAGAACCTTATGACCTAAGGTTCATAAGAACCATCTGAATCCCCCATTACGCCCTATAATATCGGGCAGTAAATCTAAAACGTTTCCTTTAGGCGTAGTAATAGACCACACTTTGAAATTTATATACAATAAGTTGGGTCATATGGTAAAAGACTCATGGGAATTTTTACGCAATTTTCCAGTGAATATACAGCAAGAACATATAATATTCTGTTCTATTGATGTAGTAGATTTGTTTAGCTGCATCCCGTGGGAAGATGGACTAGAAGCTTTCTCTAGTAGTCTGAGAAAACATTCTGAGTTGAGTTGGGACAAGATATCCTTGTTAGTTGACCTCATGAGTATTGTTTTAGAGAACAACTTTGTATTTTTTGAGGGGGAAATTTTCAAGCAAGCCAGGGGTGTGGCTATGGGAGCAGCTTGTGCTCCCATGTTTGCTAACCTGGTTATGCTTGATTGGGAGGAGAAATGTGTGTTCAACAGTGCATTTTACCATCATATTGCCTATTATTCTCGCTACCTGGATGATATCTACATTCTGTGGAATGGAAGCATTGAATTGTTTGATTCTTTCATGCAACATTTGAATGATAGTAGCAAATATTTGAATTTCACTTCCACATACAGTAGCACAGGTGTGGCCTATCTTGATACGTACATTTCTTTGGTAAATGGTAGGTTCAAATCTTCAATATATAGAAAACACACCTTCACCAACTCATACTTAGATTATAACAGCTTTCACCCACCAACTATGAAGAGGAACATCTTCAAAGGGCAATGTATTAGAGCCATTAGGATGACCTCTGAACACCAGGATGCTGTAAATGAAATAGCATATATGAAGGCTCTATTTAAAGATAGGGGATATACTTCCAAAATTTTGGATGAAATAGCGAATACGTTATGAAGGAATGGGGTAAGAAGTATTCCCCTTTATTAGGGGCAAACATGAAGAATTCTATCCCTGCATCTGTTTCTGTATCTACTATGACAGTAGACAACTTGAGGTCTAAGGAGAGGTTTGATTGGTTACATTCTTTATGTGTTATAGAATACGCCCATTCAGTAACAACATAAAAAATATAATACATAAATATTGGTATATTTTAACTACGAATCAGGGCATGGTGGACACATTAGGTCTTGAACCCAGATTTATTTACAAAATGGGTAGGAATCTCAAATCCATTTTGGAAAGCACGAATGCTTCTAGTCAACTCTTAGCCACTCATTCCTCTAAATGTGGTACTTGTAAACAATGTACCCATATTTTTGACAACAGTAGTATTGTTTTGCAAAATGTAGGTCGTAGCACAGTACATTTTAGTAAGGGCAATTGCAGGTCAACGATGCTTGTGTACATTGCTATTTGTCAAAAGTGCAATTATTTTTATGTTGGGAAGACAGAACGACAATTGCGTCAGAGAATTTATTCCCATCTATACAGCATAAGAAGATCAGACATGAAAAATGCCCTTAGTAAACATATTCAAGAATTAGGTGCCGCACACTACTTTAAATTTGCTATATTGGAGTCTGTTAGAAGAAATCCTAGAGGAGGTGATATCAAAAACTATTTGTCTTATAGAGAGCTTTGGTGGCAACTATATTTGGATGCCACAACCCCACCAGGTATTAATGAAAGTATATCGATTAAGTCTGCATTACTGTTAGATAAATAAACACAATTTTTGTATTTTTTATTCCATGAAGGGTCAAGCTATGTGATTTAATGTTACAAATTGTAATTTATTGTACTTTTCGTCTTTTAAATCTATGCATATTTTTATTTGATTTATATATTTTCATTAACATGTATTGTTGAGTATTTTACTAAGATTATGTATATGCCTTTAAAATCTGCATTTCCTGTTTTGTAGGTGTCATTTTGGCGCCAGTTTTAGTTTTTAAGGAAGCTACTGGATAATGTACGTGGTTCTGATGAAGCTCGCCTTTCAGCGAGAGAAAGCGCTAAACCATTAAATATTCAGTATATTTTATTATCTCTATTTGCAGTTCATTGGCTTTGTGTGATCTGGTACTGTGAGATTCAGCAGTTGCGTGTGGTTTTTGCTGCCTGTTGCTGTTCGTTTGTGGTTCCTGCACGCTCTTTCAGTGGTTGCCATGTCCGTTTCTCACAGTCCACTCAGCGTTACCTCGCCTGTTGATAGTAAGGAGATTTCCTGCCTCCGGTTGGAGGTTACATCCCTACGCAGGGAGGTTGCCAAGATTTTCGAACTGATTCATAAAATGTCAGCCGATAACTGTTCGGCTTGCAATCTATCTGGTTGCAAACTTACAGCACGGGACACTTCCGTTAACTCTCAACAGCAAGTACTGGTACGGAGTGAGTCACCAAAGGAGCGCAGAAAGGCTCGGGCTAAGCCTCGCTCTAAGAATTTCAGTGGTGCAGCAACGGGTGACTTTTTGTCTTCTTCGTCCTTGGACATTCCTAATGGACAGGAATGTTTGCCCATTTCTAGCTGCGCAATAGATTTACCTGGAGTGTTAGACCCTTCTGAACTTGTTAGGACTGTCGGTCCTGACTTTACATTTGACTTTTCTTTTGGGAACTATGACAACGAAGCTGTTCGTACAGGTACGCGACCTAAAACTACTCAGCCTTTGCGTACCTACGCACAAATTTCAAATGAGGAGAGAAAATGTCAAGGTACTGTTACTAATATGGTCAATAATTCTACCCCTTCTTTTTCACGCAATTTTCAGCGTTTTGATAATATAGCTGATAAAAGAACTGACAAATCCAAACCTTTACAGGAATTTATAAGCAATGATTGCAATTTTGATCATATAACTGATGGCAAAGCCCAAACTAAACGTCATGCTGCTAAAGGGACTTTGAGAGACTTTATTTATTTGTTGGGCAGAAAATTAAATAACATTAACGCCATTAAACTTGACAATGCTTATTTAAATTATTGTATAGCTATCAAAATTGTCCCAATGGGACTTAGATTTTTTAAATACCCATTGGGTATTGACATTGACACAGATGTTGAAACTGAATTCAACTCATTATTTGATTCTTTTGGAGTTGAATTTATGAAGTTGTTGCTTAAATATAATGACACGAAATTGTGTAAAATTATTACGGAGGTTGAAGAATTAGATAACACTATTACACAAGATCTTAATTTTAAACAATGGGAGAAGCTTTATATCAAGCAATTCACGTTAGCCGAAGATAGGGCTAAAAAGGCCTTTGACCGAAAATACAAAAAAATTGTGAGAGACAAAGAGCAATACAGCAGACATATGAGTTATAGGTGGGGCATAGATAAGAAAGAAACTTTAGTAGGGACTCAAAATAAACAGATGGAATGTGCCTATGATGAAAATATTGAACAGGATTTTTATTCAGTTCCACAGTACAAGAACAAAGTCAATTGGAGGAAGAGAGGAAATTGGAGAATGAGATAGTACATTCTCTTACTGATTCTGTTCAACAGGCTAACAGTGGTCAAACCTATAGAGAGGAGAGTATTGCTGTAGTGGATGATGTTATTTATGAGTATATGAATTTTAAAATCTATAACTACAGCAATGTTCAGTTGGAAACAGCACATTTTAGTTTGCTCTCTAAGGGGTTAAAATTTATACCCACTCCCAGATTTCGTGTTGTTGATTCACTACTAGACATAAAGAAATTTACTAGAAAACTTAATTTAGCTTTAATGTTTGAGAACAGTAATGTATCGGAGCTTAATGTAGACAGACCTTTGAAGAAAAAGAGCACTTTTATTCCATTTAACAATCCTGTTGTTTCTACATTTGAAAGGAGGGTTATGAAAGAGATATATGCTCTTAAAAAGTGTACATTTAGAAAAAGGAAATTTATAGAACAAAAGGACAATCTGTCTCATGATGAAGTGAAAATTTTGGGTGATCTATCTTCAGATAAATCTGTTAGGGTTATGAAGCCCGACAAAGGCGGAGGCATTGTATTTTTTGATGCCACCGCTTATAGTGCCTCTATACATAATATTCTCCATGAGTCAGGTAATTACCAAATTTCTTCTACTAATGAGTTAAACATTGCCTATAGGAAAATTGAGATGTATTTAGAGGAGTATCTACTACAGCAAAGAATTACTAAGGATCTTTTTGATTTTATGATGGTGGACAATCCTGTTTTAGCCACCATAGTAGGTATTCCTAAGGTTCATAAGAACCATCTGAATCCCCCATTACGCCCTATAATATCGGGCAGTAAATCTAAAACGTTTCCTTTAGGCATAGTAATAGACCACACTTTGAAATTTATATACAATAAGTTGGGTCATATGGTAAAAGACTCATGGGAATTTTTACGCAATTTTCCAGTGAATATACAGCAAGAACATATAATATTCTGTTCTATTGATGTAGTAGATTTGTTTAGCTGCATCCCGTGGGAAGATGGACTAGAAGCTTTCTAGTAGTCTGAGAAAACATTCTGAGTTGAGTTGGGACAAGATATCCTTGTTAGTTGACCTCATGAGTATTGTTTTAGAGAACAACTTTGTATTTTTTGAGGGGGAAATTTTCAAGCAAGCCAGGGGTGTGGCTATGGGAGCAGCTTGTGCTCCCATGTTTGCTAACCTGGTTATGCTTGATTGGGAGGAGAAATGTGTGTTCAACAGTGCATTTTACCATCATATTGCCTATTATTCTCGCTACCTGGATGATATCTACATTCTGTGGAATGGAAGCATTGAATTGTTTGATTCTTTCATGCAATATTTGAATGATAGTAGCAAATATTTGAATTTCACTTCCACATACAGTAGCACAGGTGTGGCCTATCTTGATACGTACATTTCTTTGGTAAATGGTAGGTTCAAATCTTCAATATATAGAAAACACACCTTCACCAACTCATACTTAGATTATAACAGCTTTCACCCACCAACTATGAAGAGGAACATCTTCAAAGGGCAATGTATTAGAGCCATTAGGATGACCTCTGAACACCAGGATGCTGTAAATGAAATAGCATATATGAAGGCTCTATTTAAAGATAGGGGATATACTTCCAAAATTTTGGATGAAATAGCGGAATACGTTATGAAGGAATGGGGTAAGAAGTATTCCCCTTTATTAGGGGCAAACATGAAGAATTCTATCCCTGCATCTGTTTCTGTATCTACTATGACAGTAGACAACTTGAGGTCTAAGGAGAGGTTTGACGGGTTACATTCTTTATGTGTTATAGAATACGGCCCATTCAGTAACAACATAAAAAATATAATACATAAATATTGGTATATTTTAACTACGAATCAGGGCATGGTGGACACATTAGGTCTTGAACCCAGATTTATTTACAAAATGGGTAGGAATCTCAAATCCATTTTGGAAAGCACGAATGCTTCTAGTCAACTCTTAGCCACTCATTCCTCTAAATGTGGTACTTGTAAACAATGTACCCATATTTTTGACAACAGTAGTATTGTTTTGCAAAATGTAGGTCGTAGCACAGTACATTTTAGTAAGGGCAATTGCAGGTCAACGATGCTTGTGTACATTGCTATTTGTCAAAAGTGCAATTATTTTTATGTTGGGAAGACAGAACGACAATTGCGTCAGAGAATTTAAGATCAGACATGAAAAATGCCCTTAGTAAACATATTCAAGAATTAGGTGCCACACACTACTTTAAATTTGCTATATTGGAGTCTGTTAGAAGAAATCCTAGAGGAGGTGATATCAAAAACTATTTGTCTTATAGAGAGCTTTGGTGGCAACTATATTTGGATGCCACAACCCCACCAGGTATTAATGAAAGTATATCGATTAAGTCTGCATTACTGTTAGATAAATAAACACAATTTTTGTATTTTTTATTCCATGAAGGGTCAAGCTATGTGATTTAATGTTACAAATTGTAATTTATTGTACTTTTCGTCTTTTAAATCTATGCATATTTTTATTTGATTTATATATTTTCATTAACATGTATTGTTGAGTATTTTACTAAGATTATGTATATGCCTTTAAAATCTGCATTTCCTGTTTTGTAGGTGTCATTTTGGCGCCAGTTTTAGTTTTTAAGGAAGCTATTGGATAATGTACGTGGTTCTGATGAAGCTCGCCTTTCAGCGAGAGAAAGCGCTAAACCATTAAATATTCAGTATATTTTATTATCTCTATTTGCAGTTCATTGGCTTTGTGTGATCTGGTACTGTGAGATTCAGCAGTTGCGTGTGGTTTTTGCTGCCTGTTAAAGTGATTTTTAGGAGAGCAAAAAATTTAAAAGATTTGTTCGAGTGACAAAAGCGGCCTACAAGTAGAGTAGTGGGTATGTATAAATGTCAAAGCTGCAATTTTTGCAAGTATATCACAGAATCCAACAGGTTCAAGTTGGAAGACTACACTTACAACTTGAAATATAGAGTCAATTGTAACTCGAAAATGGTTGTCTACCTGGCCCAGTGCGAAAGTTGTCTTGCATTTTATGTAGGCAAGACGGAGCGTCGTCTCCGAGTTCGTATTTATGAGCATTCTTATGCTATTAGAAAAAATAAACATGACAATGCTCTAGCAAAACATATTTTTCTTTTTCCCAACCATTCGTTTAAATTCATGGTCATTGACCACGTTACTGCAAGTGAAAGAGGTGGCCCAACAGGTTTTAAACTAGAGGAATTAGAACTGCTTTGGCAGATTAGACTTAATGCCTTTAATGCCCCTCGTCTTAATGAAAACTGCTCAATAAGCAGTATTTTGAAAATTAAGAGTTTATGTAGATGACCAGTTTGTTAGTACAGGTGCATTGTTTTTAGACTTTTTACCTTGGTAAAAGTTTGTGTGCTTATTAGTTTTTTATTTTACTTAAGTGTTTTATAATGTTATTATTTTTAAATATTTTTACATTTTTATTGTTTCTTATTGTCAACATTATAACCACATTTTGTTTTTAGCTTTCTTGAAGTTAAAGCTATATTAACTTAATATGGGGGGGGGTCTTGGTAAAATAGTTTTAGTAACAAATGCTAATGCACCACTTTTTGTTACTGCTATGAATTTGTGCCCGCCTTTAAAAAACAGCAAGCAGTAGTTCATTGCTTAATTGTTTAATTGCTTCCTGCTTGTTGATTGAGTTCTCCTTGTATTTGTAATTATATAGCAAGTATTTTTTTGAAGTAACTGTCTGAAGAAGTTTGTGTCATTAAACCAGACGAAAAGCGCTTTATCTCAATAAATCATCTCTACTTTTTGTTCGTTTGAAGTATCGTTTTTCCTGCCTCGTTTCCGCTGTTTGGTTTACTAGTCTGTGTTAATTTACTCGTTTTCTTAGTGCTCCACAAGTTACACGCTTTAGACATTTATATAGGGGTGATTCTTGGTTACATGATTTACTTATTGTTTCTCTCCATCAGAGATGTAGGCAACAAACCACAGGGAGAATTTTCGATTTCCCATTCAATGGTAAAAGTTGCACTTAAATAGGCATAGGAAGGAACCTTATTTCACATGGATTGGAAGCCTGTTGCAGAGAAAGGGAATTCTCTGATATACACATCTTTCTCTCCAACATGTCTTATTTATGTTGCAAGCAAAATTTTGGTCTCTAGATCTAGTACTTCTAATGCTACCTGATTTGCGCATGTGCAAAAGGTTCATCAAAATAGGGCCCAGGGATGCCTGGTATGCCAGGCATAGATCACTTCACAGTAGACTGTAGGAGAAAAAGTATAGAGACAGGGATTTGTAGTGATCCATATACAAAATTGTATTTATGCCCTGTATTCTTTTTGTAAGAGACTGGGGAGTCCACCTCTGCAAAGAGCCAGTCACTGAAGTCAAGGCCAATGTCAGTGGTCTCTGGCTGACTACATTTGCAGATGACTGCAAATTAGAAGCTGTCACTGAATCCCACATTGACACAAATGTTCTCCAGGAGGGGCTAACTCAGACAAACAACTGGTGCCAGAGCAATAGACTAAAGCTAAATGCCAAGAAATGTACAACAGTATCCTTTGGGAAGTCACCCATCCCTGGTAACTATCATATTGACAATACACCCTTTAGAGTTGACTCAGTAGTCAGGGACCAAAGGACACACACAGATAGTAATCTAGCCTTTGATCATCAGGTATCTACAGTAGTGAGGAAACCATTCTATATTGTGCAACTTATAAACATAGGTATGGCATCTAAGTCCAAGAAAGTCATTGTTCCACTGTATTAGGCATTCATCAGACCTATCATCGAGTACAATGCCCCCTTTGGTATGTACTTAATAGACATATCCAGCAAATGGAAAATCAACAGGGGTTCCTCACTAAAAATACAGGGTGTAAGTAAAATGTCCTGTGCAGACTGCCTCAAGGACCTATGTTTGTATTCTGTCTCCTACAGGCTTTTGAGGGTAGATCTATCCCTGGCATACAGGGCATTGTCAGACCTCACTCTGATGGACCTCCTGTATATCCACAAAACAAACAGCACCCGAATTAAGTGTTCTAAAGACTTAAACCTTGCCTGTAATATAAACAGGAACTGCTGGAGAGACAGGCATGTATCCCAGAGACTACCCTGTCTATGGGATAGGCTACCCATCCACGTGAAGCAGAGTTCCTCCCTAACCCAATTCAAATGCAACTTGGACAACTGGATGGGGACAGGCAGGAAATTCATCCCTGGTTTGGCACCTATATTTCTAATGGACACAAGCAACCTGTAAATGGTTCATCTCCCGGGCCCCTGCTTGTAAATGGTTCATCTCCCAACCCCCTTCTTCCACTTATCAAGGGTATCACAACTTGTCAGAGATTTGGGATGCATGGCTAGGCTTAAAAAGGCCCATGTAGTCATTAGCCTAGTAAACACTTATGAACCTATGAAACTATTTGTGGATGTTCCAGTTGCTGTATCTGGTTAAGTACATACTGAAGGGGGCATTATATACAATGGTGTATCTGACGAGGGCCGAGTATACTGGTACAATGACTTCCATGGACCTAGATGCCATGCACTTATAAGTTGAGCAACACAGAAGGATTTCCTTACTACCTTGGATACATCTTGGTCAAAGCCAAGCTTACTGTCTACATATGTTCCCAGCTCCCTGATTAGTCAACTATTATCTCTCAGCTGTCCCTGATTTTCAGGGACGTCCCTGATTTTGACTCAAATTTTAACTCTGTCCCTCTTAATCTCTCCTAAAACTAGTGACTTTTGGAGGAAAGGTGGTGAATTACACAATGAATGATGGCAATAATTAAGAGTTATAAACTCATTTTACTTCAGAAAATGTGTATTAATTCATATGCTCTGATTCTGTCAATGTTTCAAGTTAATAGCACTAATATTTTAAAAGTGCCCCTGATTGTCCCTGATTTTTTCTTGACTTGTCCCAGATTCTGTTGAAATTTGTCCCCAATTGGTTGAGAGGTCTGCTTAGGGGTGGTTTACTGATGATATATTTTCCTGGGGTGCTCAACTTCCCAAAAGGTACTATAATGCATTTCTTAGCACTGAGTTTTAAGCTGTGGCTTTGGCATCAATCAAGTGTTTGTATTAAACCCTCTTGTAAGATGTTAGTGTCTTGAGAGGATTCTATGACTACACCCAGTTTGCAATCATCTGCAAACTTGGTCAGCCAAAGGGCTTTGACATTTGCCTTGACTTCTGGGAAGTTGATGCCAAAGAGGAGTGCCCCTAACATAGAGCCTTGAGGGACTCCACTGGTGACTGGCCTCCATATCTCTCAACCTCTAAGACCAGGAAATATGGATAAAGCCATAAATAAAAGTGGGCCAAAGGCCCAAAAATAGGGACAAATAAATAATGCTCTTACAAACTTAGAAAGAATAACAGGTTTTGCATTATCGTGAATGTTTTGAGCAGTATGAAGTCTGAAACTCAAATGTCTGTTGTTATTTTCTAACTTCAATCTTTAATGATTTGCAACTAATTTGCCAGAAAACCACAATTTTATGTAAAATGGACCAACGTTATGAGGCAAAAATCTGGACATTCTGTGAAAATCTGTACAGTTGAGAGGTATGCTGGCCTCTTCGTGGAGGTGGTCTCACAGCTCCTAACTTCCTGAGTCCTATCTGTGCACCAGCTTGGCTATCCAATATGTTATATAGGGGTTTATGCCTAATTCCATAACTTTGTTAATAATGCCAGAGTGCGGTATTGTATCATATGCCTTAGTCAGTGCAAGGTAGTCCACCAGGTTCAACAGGCATGACCTTCCTTTGACAAAGCCAAACTAAGATGGATCCAGTGTCTGTAGGCCTCTTATGTCTTTGTTGATCATTTCTATAATAATTACTTCCATGACTTTGCATACAAAAGACTAGTCAGACTAATGGATCTGTAGTTTCCAGGATCTGTTGATGGTCCACCCATATTGAGGAATATGACGGTTGCAGTCCTCCATTCTCATAGCATGAAGCCTGTTTTAAGACTATAGTTAAATAGTAACTTCAGTAGCTCAGATGGGTCATATTTTAGACTATTCTGGAGGCATCCCAGGATAGTATTATCATCGTCCATTCAGGCTGTATTCTTGGGCTTAGCGAGTGCAGCCAGGACATACTCTCTATTTATAGTTGGAGGGGTTATGTTTGAAGGCATTTCTTGGGAGGTGGCTGGGGATGAATGGGAGGTAGAGTTGGAACTGAATTTGTTAGCTAACCCATTCGCTATATTTCCCATCTCAGTGACTCTGGTACCATTAACCACAAGTTCAGTACACTGCTGTGTGCTGCCTTTGAGGTTTCTGACATAGCTGAAGAAGACCTTATAGTTTGTCCTTTGCCTGAGAGTCTATCCTGACTTCAACATTTGTTTTATTGTACTTAATTAGCCCTATTAACTGCCTGTTTATTTTGATGACAGAGTTTGTATCTTTGTAGTAGCTACACTTCCTGATTTTAGGCATGATTTTTTCCTTTTGATATACAACCTGTTTAATCTGGGATGCCACCATGGTGGTTTGTTTTTGGAGTTAGCTTTGGGCTTATGTCTAGTAGGTACAGCAGCCTCTATGAAGTCATTAACATGGTTGTACAGAGTTTCTGTGAACAATTCTTCATAAGCTGCTGTGTTCTCTGGGTTTGGACAAGCAACTGAATCTTGACAGACTATTGCTTAATAAAAAGTAGTTTACCTTAGAATAGTTACTAAGTCTTATAGGTTTAATGGCGTTACTGAGTTGATTTTGATTTCAAAGGCGACAGCTTTATGGTCACACCTTACAAGGGAGGATGTGTCATTGCGGGTGGTGCAATATTCTTCCATATTTGTGTGCAAGAGGTCCAGTATTTTGAAACCTCCAGTGGGTGTATGCACTAACTGGCTAACTGTGTTTGTATTTACAAAGTCCAGGAATCACTGTGACTGCAGATTTGGGGTCATGTCAGATTCCCTTTCTATAGAAGGGTAATTAAAGTACCCCATGAGCAAGGTGTTAGGTTGGATGGAGAGTGTCTCCAGTAAATTTAAAAATGCATTATGAGTTTTGTGGGAGACAGAGGTAGACCTATAGCTTACTAGGATATTGTACAGAATTTTATCTATGTTGACCTGTACTCGGAGAAACTTAAGCATGTCACCCTGTTTAACCAACCTATAGTTATGCTTGCCATTGATGTATATGAAGACACCTCCACCTTTAGTCCCTGTCTGTGCAACTAATGGTCTAAACATGCAGAAGGCACTGAAACCTTACACTGCTAGGGTAGTCTCTGTAATTTTAAACCATGTCTTGGTTACTGTACAGATGTCTATATTCTCCACGGTAAGCAGGGCTTGAAGAGAGTTTATCTTTTTGGTTAGGCTCCTGGCACTGAGCAATAACAACTTGAGATTAGTTCCATTGATTTTGCTATGTCTATAGGTTTGCCAATTTGGTATTACCTAAAAAGGCTCTACGGGGAGGATAAAGCTTTGGTCAGTATTCAAAAGTCAGGAGTTGACAGATGCATATCATCATGGCAAAGCAGCATGGTCTGTTAACCACGTCTTTCCATGCTGACAAAGATTGGATCCTCTTGAATGACACCAGAAACTCAGTCAGTTGTTAAAAATCAGTCACATTTTGCTGGTATTGTGGCATCATCCTTGGTTAAAGTAATATGCTAGGCTCATACCAGTCTGAGACACACATATAGATCTATGACTTCTCTCTTCATATAGTCTAGGGAGGTACATCTCAAGTCATTTGCACCTATATAGACTATGATGGAATCCTACTGGTACCTGTGATGCAGTTCTGCAGGATTAGGCAGATCCTGGGTACAGACAGGCAACTGTTATCCACTCCTTGTTCAGTCTGGTTAGAGGGGCATCATTATGTCTTACAATGGAGTCCCCTATGACTAGAGTCCTGGGAAGTGAGTTTGCTTGCATTATGGCTTTGCATTTGGGGATCCACTGATTCTGGCTGTATGTATTGTGTTAGGTTTTGCTTTTATTGAGTGTGTTTGGGTTTGCTGAGGATAATGTATGTTAATGGGGTGTTCTGGGGTGGGTCTTCTTTGTTTGTTTGTTTGTATAGGAAGATTGCATTTAAGTACCTCAGCATACACTGATCTATGTGTTTATATATGTTATGTGTGGTAGGTATTGGGTATATTTGTTTTGACAACCTGATGTTAGCCTGTATGCAAGAGTTTAGCCTCCAGTGACATTGTGTATGTACACCTCTTCCATACTCTATTACCTTAAGGATTAAGTGGCTGTCAGTAAACATGAAACAATTGCTACACTGTCTCATTATACTCACATCCACCAGACTGACTGCAGAGAAGATAGGAAATTCCATATCCATGTTGTCCAGTCCCCAAACTGGTGAGCTACAAGAGTGTTGCATACTGGAGTTAACAGAAAGCTATTAAAGGTGCTTTTTTGAGGGGGGGTGGAGGCATACTGCGTTATAAAACACTACATTCAACAGTATTGATACTTGTGCAAACTAACTGCTCTAAGCTTGTCAGTGTGCAAGGTATTTGCTCTTTACTTGCTGCTTTACAGGGTACCACTTCACAGGCAGTTCTAAAGGGAAAATTTGTTTCTAGATGTTTGCATTTCTACAGGGTGCTGGCAATGTCAGCAGCTCTGTGCCAACATGCCACATTTATACCAACATTGGAAACAGAAAAAAATAGAGTACTGAGCCCTCTATCCAATAAAATGCCTACACTTAGAGACCTTTTGGAGTTAGTGAGTGAGACAGAAGGGTAGGCTGTTATGAAGGGCCTTCAGGCTGATGTGTTCCTACCATTCACCCCACTTTTTCAGGGGAATAAATGAACTGATAGGAGTCCTCAGGCAGGAACAAATGGAATGCAGGGCTCTCAGATACCCCAGTGACATCAGCTCCTGCCCCAGTAATATAAATGGCCCAGCTAGGTGTAGATAGAGGAGGCATTAGGGCAGGGTACTGTGGAGGTCAGGGAAGGAAGAAAAGTTATACACTTAGCAAAATATTGCTATCTGAACTTCTTTTAACCACGTTTTGCTCTTAGCCAGTTACCTATTGTGGCAAAGTGGTAGTTTATTTCTGAATCTTTCATCATAATCCTTGACAGTTCTCCGTGAATTTGATCAGGCAGATAATATAGCACTAGTTTTTAATGTTCCTATATATCTTTTAATTAATGTTCTTCTGGAAATCTTGTCTCCTAGTATGTCAGACAATCCATTTACTCAAGCATCGCTGTGACTTGATTACATGAATTTAGAACAAAAATATATTACTTGAAGACATCCAGAGCAGGGAGAAAGCTATATAAAACAATGGATTATTTACAAGTGTTGAATTTATTCATATATATATATATATATATATATATATATATATATATATATATATATATAGTTTATAGGAAGTTACTCGGCTAATGGGCTAGGGCCTTTACAAGCCTAGCCATGTTATACCAGTGTTCCCTAACACTGACCTTGGTTAGATGGGCATTATTCACACAGCAAGTCTATGATCAACACTGACTGCTCCTGTCCATGGGGGACATAGATGCCACCCCTGGGGTGAATTTACGGTCTCCCATTCAATTGTCTAGGTTGTGATTGAATAGGATTATTGAGGAGCTCTGTTTCACATGAACTGGGAGTTTATTCCAGAGGAGCGGCAATCTCTGGTAGATATAGCTGTCTCCCAAGCATGTTCTGTTAATATTACAGGCTAGGATGACATCCCGAGAGCAAGTGACTCTGGTGCCATTTGATTTGTGAATATACGACATTTCCATTAGGGCAGGGTCAGAGACTGCTCTGTAGGCCAGGCACAATTTGCTTCTCAGCAGCAATGGGACACAGAGTACAGTGACGGGGCTTTCAGTCTTTCCATGTAGGTTAGGCTTTAGAGGCCCTGAATTTTCCTAGTGAGAAACCTCTGTGGTCTCTCCAGCTTTTGCAGGTGTCTGATGAGGTACATGCAAAATGGAGCATTGTAGTCAATTAGTGGTCTGATGGGGGTCAAGTAGAGAGGAGTTATAACATCCTTAGTCTTGGATGTGATGCCCTTACTTATGAGATGTGCAACGTAGAAGGCTTTCCTTACTGCTGAGGACACATGGTGATCAAAGTTTAGATTGCTATCAACCTGTGTTACCAAATCTCACACCACTGGGTTTGAGCTTAGGAGGGTGCTGTCAATGCTGTAATTTGCAGGGACCTCCTCTTTGTCAAGGGGAATAATAATGCACTTTTTTGCATTTAGTTTTAGTCTGTGGCTTTGGCACGAATTGCTCATCTGTGCCTCTTTTGTAATATTTTACCATAATTTGGACCCCCTTTGTGCAAGGGGATTACTGTTGCTGTTCTCCCCTCTTCTGGAACAAACTCAGTGCTCAGGCTGAGGTTAGAGACAGTGCCAAGTGGTTCTACTATATCTTTATTTAGATTGCTTAGGAAGCAGTCTGGGAATGTTATCTGCTCCCATAGAGGAAGTATTTTTGGCATTGGAGACTGAAGAGATGACCTGCACTGTGGAGATACTAGGTAGTGGACTGGTGTCAGCTATGCTTTGAAGTATGGCTAGTTGAGACAGTGGAATGACATTTGCTCCATATCTGTCAGCTAGCAGGTTGGCAGTTTTCCCAGGTTCAGTATGAGAGGTACAGTCTGGGTGCTCTTTTTTGATTTTGGACATAGCTAAACGATGCTTTAAGATTATCCCTAGCTAGGGATGCTAATTAAGCTTCATAACTAGCTTTAAAGGACTTTACAAGATGTCTGATTTGCTCATTCAAACTGTACAGGGTATTCTCCAGCTGAGCAACTTCCCTCTTGTTCTTAGACATCTGCTTCTTCCTTTTGTTATATAACCTATTTATACTTGAGGTCTACCAGGGCAGACTGTTTTTTCAGGAGGACCTGGTTTTGATCCGGTCAGGTATAGCTGAGTCTATAAGGTTGTTTAGGTGGGCATACAGGGCATTAGTGTACTCCTCTTCAAAGAAGTCATTCTTGACTGCATTAGTAGTTGGGTTTAAACTTTTTAGAACATCGCCAGTAGGCTGTAGTTTGCTTTGGAGAAAACTTTCAGATTATTTTGCTCTTGTGGGGGTATAAGGTCTGATTGTTACTTCAAACAAGACAGATTTATCGCCTGAACTTACCAAGGAGGGCAACACATATAGGGTAGTGCAATGAACCCCATGTTGGTGAGCACTGTCTAGGACATTTAAGCCCCTTGTGGGGGTGCAGACTAGCTGTTCCAGGGCATGTGTATTGACAAAATCCAAGAACTTCAGGGAGAGTGTGTTTGTGCTTGTGTCTCTCTCCTAATTGATGGAAGGATAGCTGAAATCACACTTAACCAAAGTGTTTGGCTGTTTAGTGAGTAAGTTGACTAAGGCCAGGTAAGCAGTGTGCTTCTCTTTCTTCACAGTGGGAGATCTGTAGCTAGCAATGATATGGTAGGGTATGTTATAGTTAGTTGGACCCAGAGTAGCTCAAGAAAGTCATACTGGTTAACCAGTCTCAAGGTGTATTTGGCTTTAATGAAGATGGATACAATTTCACATTTGGTTCTTTCACAGTCGCTTTGGGGTCTGAACATGTGGAAAGCATTGTAGCTTTGCATGGCCAGGGTGTTCTCTGTGGCCTTGGACCATGTCTTAATGACTGGATAGATGATAGCATCTTCCAAGGTGAGGACTGCTTCCAGAGAGTGCAGTTTCCTGTTTAGGCTCCTAGCATTAAGCAGCATAACCTTGAGTTTGTCTCAAGTGGACTTTTTTATGTTGGAAATTTTGTTTTGACATTGCCTAAAAAAGGCACTTTGAGGAGTCAAGCACCTTTGTCAGTATCCAAAAGCCTAGAGGAGACAGCTGAAGACCATCTCTGGAAAAACAATGTGGTCTGCCAACCATGTCTTCCCAGGCTGACAGATACTGGATCCCCATGGAGTGACACCAGGAACTAAGCTAATTGCTGAAATCAATAATTTTTTGTCTATACTGTGGCATCATCCTGGGTGAAGGTAGAATGCTGCTTAGGGTTAGGGACATACCAGCCTAGGACACAATCAGAGTTCATTCACATCTTTCTTCATATAGTCCAGAGAGGTACATCTTAAGTCATTCACCCCAACATGTACTATGACAGACTCAAAGGGGTAATTGTTGTTCAGTGACTTGAGTGCATGCGTGATTTGATGGATCCTGGTACCAGACTGGCAGCTGACAGTGACCCTCTCTTTGTCCAGCCTGGTAAGGAGGACATCCGTGTGTCTCACTATGGAGTCGACTATTACCAGCACATTTGATTTTGAGGTGTTTTGCCTTATGGGCTTATTTCTTGAGACACTGGTGTGTGTGCTACGTGTAGTGGATTTTATTTGCTTTGCAGTGTGTGTAAGAGGTTTGCGCTTGGGAGGTCTCTGATCTTTTGCTAGGCTTCTACTGAGTACCTCTGTGTATGTGGGTTTATGTGTTGCAACCTTGTTTTGTGTGAGAGGTGATGTGTGTGTGCTGACAACCTGTTTGATGTTCAGTTTGTTATGTGACAGAATTGATTCCAAATTCATGGTATAATTACATGTCACATATTGCATTTACTTGTTTAGGAGTAAGTGGTTGTCAGTATACATGGGGCAATTATTACATTGCCTCAGGATGCCCAAGTCAAGAAGGCTGGTTGGAAAAATGGTTGGAAACTGACCGTCCATTATGGCAAGTTTTTACAGTAACTGCTACTTGGGAGTTGGCTAGTTTGACCAAATTTTGCTCTAGGATTAACAAAGTAGCTTATTCTATTGAAGGCTAGGGGTGAAAACTATGGCAATGCTTCCCATTGCACAACTGAGTTTTTCCACAATGCAGCAAGGAATCATAGGAGGGTTCACTAACAGATGTCTAGCATAAAAATGTTTTTCAAGGCATTTGCATTTATACAGGGCACTATTGAACCCCACTTATCTGGGCGCAGCTACGTGCAAATGTGAGGCTTAAAATACAAGTGAAATTAAATACATCTATGCTAAACTACTAATGGGAAAGTACACAATGAGCTAGCTACTTAAAGCAACAAAACTGTTTTTTAAAGTGTAGAGAAATATAGTAAAAATCAGCAAAATGATAAAATACAGTCAGCAAAGTGCAAAAAGTCAAAAAGCACTTATTTTTTCAATTTTAGCAGTGGATGCTTTCGATTTCAGCAGAATCTCTCCAAAACTCTGCCAAAAGTCACCAAATGTTGATCAGCTCTGGTGTATGACCTTCAGTGGTACGGCCGTCTGTACAAACTGGCAGCTCTTTCAGCAGCTGTGAAACATGGGAGACTATGGAGAGAGTTTCATACAGAGAATTTTAAACTGGAGAGGATTGCTTATACACAAGGCATGGGGAACCACATTTGCGTGATGTGCAAATGCGAGGCTTTTATACCAACAGAATGAAAGACTTTTAAACAGTTAATCCCTTAGACCAATAAAACAAAAACACAATAAACTTTAAACTAGCAGTTTCCCACTTGGATGGGTTGAATTCAGCTCTGCTCCCACCAGAATGCAAAAGACCCCCTCCTAATGTAAAACAAACTGGTTTTGGACTCAAGTGCAGTAGCAAATGCTTTATGGAATTCCTGCAGTATTGAGAATTCTTGGAAATAAGTTCACCAACACTGAGAATTGCTTAATAAAATACAGAAAAAAGTGCACAACATAAGAGAATATTTTGGGAGACTCAGGGGAACTTTGGCAAACTCAAAACAGCGTTTTTAATACCAGAGGAGGTTAGTAAATATGATAATACTGTTAAAACAACATAAGAGCAGTACAATAACAAACAGATGGTGTTTCTTTAACAAGTGCCGGCTGAGAACAGCGATAAAGTCAACCAAATCAATAAATGCAGAACAGAAGTGTTAAATAGTACTGAGACAGTAAAAGCAACTGCATAAAATACTTATATCAGCTTTGTATATTTCCAGATGGTTTCAGAAGCAATGGTTTTAGAAATAATGTGAGTACACACAAACACACACACAGATGCATGTGTAAAATTACTGCATAAATATGACCAGTTTAATAGAAGCTGTTGAAATAAATAAATGTTTTACTGACTGTGCACTTGGACAAATATTGCACCAAAACTATATGCATCAGTCATAAAGCCATAGGCTCTAATGTGCAGAACTTCAGACTTATCAGCAGCTGTTGTAACAGTTCTTCAGCCACACAAATAGCTCAGGACCTACAGAATCATTCAGGACAACATTAAATAAAGTACCAGATATGGTTAAGAATAGGAAATACACATAAAATCCTGGATTGTTTTGAGAGCAGGGCATTTGAACATGAACTCAACACTGCCAGCTTTTGTAACGGACCATTAAAACTACTACAGCTGTAAGATTACAGGCAAATTTGACTAATTATGTTCCCCATTATGCCATCTTAATTCTTTCTACTGGTCTTATGAAAGCTTACTGTGTGGTATTTATTCTGCAACATATAAAATATGCATTATTTCAGGAAGCTAATCCACTGAAGTAAATATTTGACATTGTTTTAAGTACGTAATGAAACAAAATTTAAGCTTGTAGAATTTGTAAAAGAAAAAGTATCAAACTTTTTATAGTTTCTCTTAAGCAATAATCTTTCAGAAATACTGCACAGATTAAATTCTGTTAGTCATAAAAAAATCATTTTTAGTCTTGTAATAGCACTCCAAAATGTCTGCTCCTAGACATCTGAAGGAACTCAAGCTAAAAGGTCAGTGCAGTTGGTCTCTGAAGACTGCAATCTGTTTTTTTTTTCTTTTCACAATAGTGGTAAAAATAATAACTATCCAGTAAACAAACACTTCACTTGATTTCACTGTGACTGTTTGATTGCCCGTACTTAACTGTACAATGGTACACTTAGCAATAAAGTTTCATGAGCAATAAAAAGTGAAGCGTGAAAGTATAAATGTGTTCCAAAATATGTTAAAACAAGTAAAATTGTTTCAGAAGGCTACAATGTATTCCAGTACATGCTAAAAGGGTGAAAGACAAACAATCCAGACAAGAACATTTCAATTTTCACACTGACATGAATCTGCTACACAGCTAATAGTTATCTGCTGTCTGATTTCCAGTGGCACCAGAAAGAGTATCAGTTGCAGTTATTACAAAACCATGTGACTTTGAATGTGTAGCCATTTGTGTACATATTTTGTATACGGTACTGCAAGTCACTTGTTTATCAACCTAGTTTTCAGTAGACAAACCGTATGCCTTTGAGTTTTGTTCAGAGTTACCAGAACAGTATCTCTACATTGGCCTCAAGCTGTTTATTTCTCTTCTCCAATACCATTACTTACCACAGTAGGGCTAACGACTCAAGGGAGGCCACGATGGTGCAGTGGTTAGCTTTGCTGCCTCACAGCAAGAGGTTCTCCGAGTCTGCATGTCCTCCCTGTGGTTGCGTGAGTTTCCTCCCACATCCCAAAGACATGCTGTAGGTGCATTGGATACTCTAAATTGGCCCTAGGCATATGTGTGTGTGTGTGTGTGTGTGTGTGTGTGTGTGTGTGTGTGTGTGTGTGTGTGTGTGTGTGTGTGTGTGTGTGTGTGTGTGCGCCTTCCATAGAAGGTTGGGCGCCAGGCTGGCAACTCGATACCATAAAAATCCACTGCCAATCATGAGTGGACAAGTGATCCGCTGTGGTGACCCCCTAACCGGGAAAAGCCAAAAGAAGAAGAAGGGCTAACCACTAAGTGGTGTAAACCTTAGCTCTAGATGATTGTTACCGTTGAAGTGACACCCCGACCTCATGTGCATAAACAGGATAAAGGGGTTGTGGATATACGGATGAATCCAATACCATTATTTCTTGGCAATTCTGTTTTGGATTTAAAAGGTGTTTCATTCAATTTATTTAATGGATATTAAGTGTATGTGCACTTTTATAGCTATAATAAATGTTTACTATTAATGCATCAATGCTTTGATTTTGTAAGAATCTTTCTCACAGTTCATGCTGTTACTGACCGAACAGCTGTGAATCTGATTATTATGGAGCTCTTAATATTGAGAGATTGCTGAGCACTGAGTCAGGAATGTCACTAAATTTTATGTGTTCAGATCACACTGTCACAAAAATTCTGCTATGCTACAAGGGCTAATGGTCACTTAGTGAAAACAGTTTTCTTGGCATATACATTCTCCTGTTTTTCCCCACTTATCTGGTTATTTTTGTCTTATCAAAGGCAGATCCTGCCACTGGCAAGTCATAGAAGGCTAAATACTTGGGAAAGTAATGGGGTTCTAAAACTGGGACTTGACTATGACATCAGTAAGTTTAGGTAAAAGTACAGTAGGGAAAGGAGAAAGAATTCTAGATTTGAAAGCATGTCACATGAATTTAAAACAATCCTATCTCAGAAGCTTTTACATTTTTAAGAATAAGCAAAACATTACAACAAGCATGAAATATTTCTGATGTGATATTCATCCAGACTGATCAGTATGTTTTTAGTTTGATTTGGGTTTTATTTTTCATCCTCCCTGCCATATTTTTCCATAGACTGCAGACCTTCATAACATCAGGTCACAGGTGTCTTTTAGATAAATCAGTGCCCTATATTGCTTTAATCTGTTTGCAAGCTGTCTTTTGAAGGCACCATTTAGTATGCTCAGAAATTAATTAAAAGAAATGCCTTTTTGGAGTAAAATGTGAGAGTGACTCACTTGCAAGTCCTGTGCATAAATTCTTAAAACATTCAATACGATAGGTCAAAGTAGTGTTATGAATTTCACTTTACTCTCATTTTTATGTGGAACAATGTTACAGCAAAGCCTAGCTTACAAGAAGAAATATTTTGATATCTTCATTATGTCTGAAATCAGTCCTCTGAGGCATGTGCTGAAAAAGTACAAATGAAATTAAAGTGTATTGGCAGTTAGTTACTGGTTTCCCATAGAGAATAAGAGAAACCTACCATCACAGAAGCATGTCATTTGGTCAGATAATCTTAGTTTCCGCCTCATAACCATCTCCCTCCGTCCTGCTCTGGTCCTAGAACTAGAGTGGCTTCCCCGTATAAAGTCTGAAAAACATCCTTTAGAAATCTGTACATCCACTCTCAAAGTAGTATGACTCATAGAAGCACACTGATAGGCAGGAATATATTTTCTGGAAATATTCTATTAAAGATAAATCCTTGTTGTGTTTTCTCTTTAGTCTCTCAAAGTACTTTACTGTGTCTGTAGTTCTTAAACTTACAAAAACTTGTAATGATCTGAGGAAAAATAAGTATTGTTACAGCCAATGTCTTGCATTTTCAGAACTGCAAAACAAAATAAATCATTAAAGCAAAAGACATGAAGCTTTCCAGCATTTTTGAAGCAGGAATTTGTAATTTAATAACTACTGTATATTTCATTTAAATACATTTTCTAAATTTAAAGAAATCAACGATAATGTAATTTCCTTTTTTCTTCTCTCTCTCTCTCTCTCTCTACATGTCAGTGCCAAATTGTTTGCAGAAGTGACTGTGTGGTCCTTTCATTATCAGTGGAGTATGGCATAGTAATGCTAGTCTGAACATTATCCTAGCATAGCACATTTGAAACCAACACTGCAAAGTATAGCTTCTTAGGAAAACAAAATGCACTCAGGAAAACCAAGACATTCTTTTGCCTCCTACGTACACTAGACTTCGAACTGTGTGATACCTTAAACTTCTTGCTTCAGAGGCCTCATGGGATATATGCAAATCACCCTTTAAGGATATCAGGTGTTTCAGCTAAATGGCTTTCATTTTTAAGTCTATTTATGGACAATTTCAGGCCATTAAAGCCAAACCCCTCTAGCTGTGGACATGCATGTTTCTGCCTTCTTATGACATCATCAACATAAGAGGAATGTTTGACCTTTGCAAACAACAGGGAAAGTGGTATTGCGATAGGAAGGGCTACCATTCCATCTATTGCCAAGTAGTGTGTGATGCCTGGGGGTGCATCACCAATGCCTCTTCACAGCATCTTGACAGTGTACATGTTTCCCATATCTGGCACACTAGCTCATTCTACCACTGCCAAGGGATCATCTTGTTGGTAAGTGGAAAAATAATTAAATTAAAATTAATTAATTAATTATGTTTGTATTTATGTAGTTATTCATGTTAAAATGCACAGCTGAACACCAAACTTTTTTGCTTGTTCCGTCTCCCACCCCCTCACCCCTTCTCTCTCTCTTTTTCCAGTGATGCTGGATATCCACTGGAGCCATGGCTGATGACATCAGTGACAAATCCAAGTGAAGCTGCACAGGAGACATACCATACATCCCTCTCCCAGGCCCGTATTCTCATGAAGAGTGTCTTTGGACTCCTGAAGAGCCATTACAGATGCCTGGATGAGTCTGGAGGTGCCTTTCAGTATGACCCAGTTACTGCATGCCAGAGGTTTACTGCATGTTGCATTCTGTGTAACATGATCATGCACGGTCTGGTGCTGAAGTAACCCATGCTATCACTACAGCTCCCAATTCCAATTCCATTATGACTAATGACTAACCAGCAACAGCAGTAGTAAGGGGCTCCATTAGGCAGATTCATGCATGGCATGCAGCTGCACAGGTAAAGATGTAATATCTAGTCCACTGTTATTGACTATAACATTCAGGCTAGTGTTTCCTTTATTAAAAAACACACAGAGCATAACTGATGCATGCAGTGATATCTGTGGGCTATGCTGTGTGGTGCATGGTCAGTTGTCACTGTTCATCTGACATTCTCTCATCTTAAAATTATTTTATTACCTTTTAGAAAAATTACTCATATTATTGTTACTTAACATCACACCCAAGGGCTCACTGAATCCTCTTCAATGATGTCATAAGCTATCATATAAAAAAATAAATCACAATTTTGTCTGCTTGGATGAATAGGTTCTGCTTACTTAACTATACAAGTACTTAATATGGTCAGCAGTGAAATACTTTATAAGTTAATGCAATGTAAATTCAGTGAAAATGTATTGTACTTTTTTTTTTTATTATGCAATCTCTTCTTAGATTATTACATGGTACTGCACATCAAATTAATTTTATGCTGTCATATACAATACTTTCTGACTTCACAAACAAAAAAAACTGTGATCATTTGTGCAGTGGGGAGAGTGAAGTTGCAGCAGTGCAACTTTACATGACAGGATACTCATTTTTATGTGTCATTCACTTGTACATTTCTCCTGAAACCTTTGGGCATTATTACTACTTTTATGTTGTACTTAACTGCCACCTGTAGAAATGGTAATCCATATAGCATTGTTTTTTTTTCTACCTTCCACTAATGGTGTACATACTGGTTTTACAGGGATGAAACGCATACATTTGCAAACCTGGTCCTCCTACCCCCACCCCCCATTCCAGTTAACCATGCAGCTTGACATGATTTTGAAGCTGATTCAGAGTAGCTCAAGATCAAATGAGTCATACAGATATGCTAGAGATAGGCTAGGTGATGGTGCAAGTGATTTTGAAGTGGTACCATTAGATCCGTAAGGTGAGTTGGTCCAATGTTGTGGCCTCCTTGATGCAAGTTATCCTGCTGACACTGATTTGACAGTGCTGCATGACCATGACCTTGAATGTGAAGTTCTGATTGGTGTAGATGAATGTTGACATGCACTGCATTAAATACTTTGCATTTGTTCACCTTGTCTACATTACTGTCCTGAGAAGCAATGGTATTATTATGTGATCTCACCCCACGTCAGGACAGTACCCCATCCTCTGCTTCCTGCAAGATGTGCTCCAGTTTGACTCGGGTATGTTCTAATTAGTGTACAGATGGAGGTGGCCAGTGACTTTAATAAGTCTACAGTATCCTAATGTTTTTGCTATCTATCTCTGCTAATGGCAAATTAATACGGCAATGTTCAACTTTTATTGCAAAAATTCAGGGCCATGTATATGTGTTCTATGCAAAGTAAGCTAATTTACATTCATCTCTATGAATCCTAGTAGTATGTCAACATGTCCCAAGCTGTGAATATTTTTCAATGATCATGAATGCACAGCTAAAGTAACATGAATGGACATCAGAGTGACATGGACGCACTGCAAATAACTACTCAGCTATCCAAGACTTGCAGAGTGAACCCCTTAATGGCCCTAGATTAACCAAAATCAGAATGTGATTAAAAACACAAAATGTAGTCATCTGAATGTCAGGTTTGCAACAATCTAAGTGCAATCCCTGCCAATCCAACGTTGTGTCATACCCCAGAACCTCAAGCAAATCATATGTTCCTAATACTTAAAAATAATGCACATAATAACATTTATCCCCCCCCCAAAAAAAAATAAAGCTTAAAAGAAAAATTCCACTTGAGACATTGGTGTTATGGGACACAAAAATAACCTTTACCTATGAACATTAGCAATTAAAAATCATATATTTTTTATTTTAATCTAGCAAAGAAGGGAAAGATAACTGGTTTCCTTTAAGAAAAAAAATATAAAAAATGTGACAAAGCAATTATGGTTAAACCAAACTTGCCAATAATATCAACAGCTGTTGTAATGCCCTTGTTAGTAAGCAGGTTTGGTTAAGTTCATATCACACCCCACAGGTATAGTTATAACCCTGATTAATACATCCCTGACCGTACTTTTCTCATTGTTGTTCTGGCACTTTAAATGATGGTATCACCTGTAAAGGTACGAGTCCACACTGCAAGCTGGTCTAACAAGGAAGCACTCATTATGGTCTAATTTTTCAATGATTCTTATCGGTAAAAGACCAAGGCAGGCACTCACCATATTATATGGAAAAAACAGATATTTGGCAGGAGCTGGGTGACTACCCGTCAACCCTGACAAGTATAACCCACTCGGATCTGCAGTGTCATCACCATTTTGATGATTTGCAGAAGCATAGGGCTGACCAGCTGGCCAAGTGGGCAGACCAGGTAGTGGCAAGAAGGCTAGATTTCTATGGTAAGTAAAAAAAAAAATTTTGTTTCTTAATTTTCACTATTTCATCCATCCATTCACAACACTTTTTCCTATTTTTGTACATGGGGGTCAAGTGCCACTTCAATACTGACAATCATTTAGAGCCAAGGTTTACACCGCCAGTCAGGTAGCCTTGCCATGGTTGTTCTTCCACACCACACAATTGCACCTATGGCCAATTTATAGTCTCCAATCACTACTGCATGCCTTTGGAATGTCTGAGGAAACTGGAGCACTCAGAGGAAACCCATGCAGACACAGGGATTAGACTGCAAACAAAACAAAACTGAGAAATTGTACCACAAATTCTGCACAATGACAAAAACAAACTGCACTAATACTTACAGTAATAATTTATAACTGCAGCACTATAGCTGCACTAAACTAGTCCAATATTGTGAAAAACAAGTACATCTGGATATCTGTCTGCAGCTAATAATTCTACACAAATGCTTCATGAGACTTGGCAGACGACACAAACAATTACAAAATAATGGTTAAATTATTAAAAAAAAGAAAAAGAAGAAGAAACCAGCAGTATTTAATTCAGCTATGTATCATGTATGCATCAGCTGTAGCCATTCCTTTAACTTACTAGGAGGAAGGCTAAGGAAGATATATTAAATATAAAAAAAAGATTAACAGGGTTGTATAGCTGGAGGTATTTTTTGAGAAAGATACGTATACCTGAAAATATTACTTGTAATGCTATTATGAAATGCAGAGGAAATCATGCGCATGTTTGTAATCATATATGCCTTTTTTTTTTAAAAGAAAGAATATGAGTAATATGTTAACAGATTTCCATAATATGCAGCATACAATTATTAAATAATCTGTATATGGAGCTCTGTAAATCATGAAGTGGGTTACAAGAAATACCTGTTAATGGATTTATAAATAATAAAAAAAATACAATTACACCTTCAAATGTATTACTATTAGATAAAACAACTTAATTACAATACAGGAGTCCAATTTGGTGTAGGCTGTAGAAAAATAACTAAAAAAGTTGCTTAAAACAGTTGTTTTTTCAAAAGTATTTCTACCTGCATATACAACATGGCTGAAGTCTCAAACACCACACCCTAGTTATAATGATGGTTGGGGGAGGGAGTGGGGGTGTTATGACCTGGCACAAACTTTACTCAGAAATGTTGTTTTACTTCTGCATTATCTATCAAATCAAACACATTTGTACAGCAAAGGAAATGAAAACATCCATGAATTGCTACATTTCTGTGTTTGTGAATAAGTTATACCTGAACAAA
>NC_056734.1:184356985-184374485 GCF_019279795.1 Protopterus annectens
TTGCTGCATGTGTTTCTTTAACTGATATCATTGCGTACTTGTATTTTATCCAATTAGTATTTGTCTTTTTGGTGTTCACTTTAATATTGGCATTTACAATGCCTTGTCACAGTTTATATTAGGCTTTCAGTATATGATTTTGTCTATTATATGTATATTTTTCAAAAGTTTTTTTGAACTTTATATATTTATAGTTGGAATTCAGCTACAGCATTTTTGCATGTGCTTTTGAAACCTTAAATATTTTGGTGGGTTGGAATTTCATTGTTATATTTGAATATATTGCCACATTTACACAAACATAGTCTGATTACTTGGGGATCTCTTTTATTTTATTATCAAATTAATATTATACATACATGTTGTGGTACATCTCAGTAATATTATTATTTACATGGTTGAGCTATATCAGTTTTGAGGTCAGCCTTGCTATTATAATGAAGCAGTGTATTTGATTATATTTTCATGGATGTGTCCATTCTTGGTGATTCTGCTGATTATCTTTGACATAGACTATTGATTTAAATAAAATTTTTTTGATATTAATATATAATATCAAGTTCTGGCCTATATGCCAAGATATGTGTTATGATATTTCTTACATGTATTAGGGCCAGACAAATGTGTCTCATTGGTGTCAGAAATTTTTTTTGAACATTACATGTACTATACATGGTTTGTTTTATATATGCTTGTACCAATACGCAGCAGGACATTTTGAAGGCAGTTGTTGGTTTGGTTTGGCTGTTGTATTGTATTGGTTAATCCAGTTGGTGATCTATCTATAAGACTTATGCACATTTCCAATTGATGTTTTTGTATATTTCTATCATTGGTAATAGGTGTATAATGGTCTTTATTTGGATGGATCCAGTATTTATCTTTGATGGGGGTTTTTACACCACCATAGTCTTTTTTGGCCTAATGAGACTATATTAACTATCATAGTCTTTTGTCTGGTTGGATATCTGTGGAGCATCGTTTGGACATTTTCCATTGTGTATTAATTTTGTGATAGATTTCTGTTTTATTTTTTGGTTTGGTTGGACTCAATACTGAATTTATCAAGATGGCTCTTGCATCTATCATACAGGGTTTATCTGTGGATGTGGATGATCTTTCTGTGTTTGGATTGGATAAACATGGTTCTTCATCCACTGTTGATGCTCTGGTTACTGATATGGACGCACAATGTGATATATTTTTTGACAGATTGGGGAAACATATGAAGATGGTTAGAAATAATGTGTGGCATTTGCGTTTATTTAAAGCATACCAACAGAAATATATAACTCCACGGGGCCTTAGGGTTAAGGTACAACCCTTGGTTTCCAACATTGATGACCAACTTATTGAGGATTGGGGACAGATTCAACAGTTGGCTTCTTCCAAATTTGTGGATGCTTTGGCTAATTTCTATGAGCGTAAGGTGCAACAAGGTGTCAAAGATTTAGAAACTGTTTGTTTGGATGTTACCAAGTTTGAAAATTGTGATGTATTTAACACACAGGTTAAAAAACTTACTACAGAATTGGCTACATTGGAAAAGACCCTTAAGGACAGAAAAATAAAAAAATTTCTTAGGGATGTGGGTGATTACGAGAGGGGTAAACCTTTTGATATATCGAAGAATGTCTCTTTTAGATTACCCAGAGATGAAAATAGGTACGATAATAGATCATCCACTCCCAAAAGAAAAAGGCCAAAATCTATCCTTAAGAAAAATTTTGGTTTCTCCTCTGGGGAGGACACTTCTTCTAATACTGAAGGGGAAGTTGATACATACCCCAGAGAGGGGTCACCTAAAGCCAAAAGGGATAATTCTTTACACCCTCCCATTCGAGATACAGATGAGGGGGGCGGAAGCACAAAAAATGTAACATCCAAACAGAACTTGGAGGCACTTCTCAAAGTTATGACACAACGTTAAGTTGCCATCAGAATGTCCACAATATTTCATCTGTTGATTTGACTCATGATGAACTTAAAATACTGAATAAAGGACTTAATTATGTCCCTGGGTTTTTTGTTTCTGAGCAGTCTTTGGCCCAGGATGTGACTATTTTTTGTCGTACTCTGAACCTGAATTTGTTTTTTCACAATAGTGATCGTGATACATCTGTTGATGTATGTGACAACTTCAGGTTTAAGAAGTCGACTTTTAATCCACCCATGTCACATCTAGTAGGGGTATTTCAAAAAAATGTCCTTCGGGATATACATTGTAATCTTAAGGATTTTCCCATTTCTTATAATAATTTGTCTGTTGATGAAATATCTAGCTTGAAACAACTTATTGACAATAAGGATCTGGTGATTGTTCAAGCGGATAAAGGTGGAGCGGTGGTGGTACTTGATAAGATTGCCTATGACAGTGAGGCCATGAGACAATTGGGTGAAACACAACATTATAGGCAGATGTTTTTGGATCCTACACCCCACTTTCAGTGTAAAATTGCTCAGTTTTTAACTGAAGCTGTTGATGAGGGTATCATTACACAACATCTTAAAGAACAATTAATGGTAGCATCACCTAAAAAACAATATCTTTATTTGTTACCCAAAATCCATAAACATGCCACAAAACCACCTGGTCGACCCATTGTGTCTGGACATGGGTCCCTTACGGAACCACTGTCCGAATATTTAACCCACTATTTAAAACCTTTATTGGGTCTTATCAGAGCAAGAATCCAGGACACCACCCAATTTCTAGATATTATCAACAATTCCCAACTTGAACCACATTGGCTATTATGCACCTTGGACATTACTTCCCTGTATACCAACATTCCTCACTGGGCAGGTTTACAAGCATTGGATTATTGGTTGGCTAGATCAGGTTTATACCAACCTGGATTTAACACATTTCTTGTCTGCCTCACTGAATATGTTTTGACCAGCAACGTTTTTTATTTTCAAAATCTATGTTACTGGCAGAAAAAGGGTACTGCTATGGGTGCATCTTTTGCACCCATATATGCAGACCTTTTCATGGCATATATAGAAGAAATTATTATTTATGATTACAATCACAATATCTATATGTGTGAGATGGATATTTGGCGTCGGTATCTGGATGACTGTTGGTTGGTGTGGAAAGCTGATGAATCTTATCTTATGGAGTTTCTTGAGTACCTTAATGATAATGTATGGGGGATCGAATTTAAGTTGACTTATCATTTGTCTAGGATAGTATTTCTCGATGTGTTAATCATGAGAAATGAGGACAATACTTTGTCAACTAGTATGTTTAGAAAATTCCCTGAATTCAACTCATTATTACATGCTACCAGCTTCCACCCACAACATGTCATCCAGAACATACCCAAATCTCAATTCTTAAGAGCCAGAAGAATATGTTCTAGCCAAAAATCATTCCTTGAGGCTCAGGAGGACTTGACACATAGATTTATCAGCAGGGGTTATCGTCCAGGGCATGTGCATTTAGCCAAAAGATCTGTGGTCAATATTAACAGGGAAGATTTATTATTATACAAAGGTCATAATGGTATCCCTAAGCCACAACCAATACGTCTGGTAACCACATATGGACGTAACACACAGGGTTTCAAAGATATTATAAACAGACATTGGAATGTCCTGAAAGCTGACCAGAAACTTAACTCTTTACTTCCTGACACATGTTCGTTTTCATTTAGAAGGGGACAGACTATTGGCTCTAAACTTAGCCATTATAAAAGAGTTGGTTCTGATCCTTCCCCTCTCACACAGTTGTCCATTTCAGGAAAACCTATTGTTGGATGCATGCCCTGTGGGCATTGCTCCTTTTGTATACGGGTCTTACGTACTTGTGAATTCAGCAGCAAAAATACGTCAGATGTTTTTGACATCAATTTTTGGGCCAACTGTAATACTGAGTGGGTCATCTATCTGGTGACTTGCAATTGTTCTGCTTTCTATGTCGGTAAGACTTCTAGAGCCTTCCGACTTAGAATTTGTGAGCATTTGAGCGACATCAAAAACAAACGAACAAGTAATGCATTATACAAACATTGTTTAACACATGTTTCTGCTTCATTTAAGTTTGTTATTATTGATTGTGTTAAGGGGAAATGTAAAGACAAACATTTTTGGCAACAATTGCTTAGCTCCAAGGAAAGAAGGTGGATTATAAAACTTGGAGCTTTGTTTTCACCTGGCCTTAATGACCAATTATAACTAATTTTTATGCCTGGTTGTGATTGGCCTTTAGATATTGTCTAATCATTTATATATGCATGTATCCTGATACTCTGGTTTTGTATTATTTTTTGTATTTCACTGAAGAAGGCTCCTTGGAGCCGAAACCGGTTTGAATATTTGTGGTTTTTTTCCACTATGGACTCATAAGGTGATATCTTTTTCACCTTATTCAATAAAGAAATTTGGATGTGACTGTGGCCTATTCTTGCTGGCTTATTTGTGTTGTTGAATACTTTTGCTTGGCCGTGCAAGGGTTCCACGGGCAATTGTTCTCTGTTTGAACCGACTAAACAGATGTCAACAAAAGTGCTGTGCAACAAAAGTAGAATATTCCATGTGTGTTTGTGTGTATATATGTCTATATATATATATATATATATATATATATATATATATATATATACACACACACACACACACACACACACACACACACACACACATACACACACACACACACACACACACACACACACACACACACACACACACATACACACACACGTATATATAATATGCATATGAGTGCAAATACAGTACTTTTTTTACTAATTCGTAATATGAATAAGAATCATAAAACATGATTTGAAATGATTACTGTAAAAAAAAAAAAAAAGAAAGAAAGAAATATGTTCCTGTATAACTGCTGTAGTCTTAATACAACAGTTTTCTGTATTGGTTATAAGGAAAATATTTTCGTAGATTTGCAGATGAAAGAAATGCAAGTGAAACCATTACAGTTCAAGCTAATGTTACAGATCTGTCAATATAAATGCCATTACACTGTTTTTGACTGAGTAGTGGTACGGCGGTAGCATTGTTACCTCACAGCAAGAGGTTCTCCCATTCGATTCACGGCTGGGCTTGGGAGTCCCTTCTGTGTGGAGTCTGCATGTCCTCCCCGTGGTTGGGTAGCATTCAAAAGACATGCGTGTGTAAATGGGCATACCTTCGTTGAAGGTTGTGCATTGAGCTGGCACCTTTTCGTTTTGTAAAAATCTACTGCCAATCATTAGCGGACCAGAGTTCCGCTGTGGCGACTCCTTACCGGGAAAAGCCGAAAGACAAACAACAACAACTACTAATAATTACAAAGGGTAGTCTTAATACTGTACTGAATGTATCGTATGTACAGAACATGAGAGATAACACTTCCATTCAAGAAGTCACAAGCACTTGCCATATGAATTCATCAGAAGTATGCATAAGCAGTACTCATATTATGCTTCCCAAGTATACAAGCACTTCCCAAATGACTACTCCCACTGTATGCATAAGTCCTTCCTGTACACACGTTTTACTTCAATAAAGGTTTTGCTGTAATATTTCAATAGTACACAAAATGGAATGTAAACGTTGATTTGTGGATTTATTATGCATTTCCTTTTTTGTCTACATCCCTCTGTTTTTCTTATTCTGATTATGCATTTATTTTTCCTTTATTGTTTTGTTTCTGTCCCATTTATTTTCCCTTTTCACAGATTCAAATCCCTCCTGAGCAGGCCAAGAATGAACCTCACAGGCTAGGGAACGCTCACCCTCTGCCCATCTGAGGACATCCTTGCAGGGCTGGGGTGGAGACACCAATTCTGGAGGCACCCCAGCACATGGAAGCCTGAAAGGCATCACAGGGTTGGTGTGGAGACCCCAATTAGACACCAATAGTAAAGCTTTCCTTAAACATTTTAAGTGTGACTACACTTAGCCATGCTCACCTGCAATAGTAGAGAAAAAAATAACATGAACCTTCAGAATTTTGCAAAGTAATTCACAACTTCTTAATGTTGAATTTTATACAACTTACTTTTTGTGAGAAATCTGTGTGTTCACTTTTCCTTATTCGTCACAAATGACTTTTACTGACCTTAATTGCATATCCATGCAGCACTGCTACTCACAGATAACCTTAAACTCATTGTGAAGCCCCAAACTGTTAATACAGGCCTAAGCCTAGAATTGTTTCTTAGAAGCTTTGGATGGTTCAGGAATGCGATTGTGTTCAGCATTCTCTAATCATTTTCAGTTTGACATGCATGGTTTTACAATAGAAAAAAAAAGGTTTAAAACATCTTAACAACTGATGTCTTAACCTTCTGCACTCAAAGTGGTTGGCAGGTTTCTAACTTTAAGCTTACCAGAATTCTCTCTGTTTTCTTAGTAAAACCCACTCTCCAATGCCATGAGTCAGCTCTATACTTTCATATAAATATGACTCATTGTTCCCCTTTCTCACACACACACTCCATGTACAGAGTTGAAACAAAGGGTCTCCTCTCTGGAAAGTACTCTCTGCGTATTGACTTGGCTTAAGCACATACAGCTTGGATACTGTATGAAGGAGGTCCAATCTCCCTACCCAGTCTGCAACTATGGTGACATTCCTCCCAACCCAGATCCAACCACAACTGCCTCTTACATTATTAATGGTTGTGTGGGCCATTATGGAACACCTCATTCCTGCAACTTGGGTAAAACAAGTCTAAAATTTATAAACATTAACCTTACCGATGATTCTAAGGTTAATGCCATGCTTTCATATATTATTACAGCCACTGCATACTTGCTGTCACAGAAATGTGGCCAAAACCTGAAGTCAAAGCCACTAAAATCTGCCCACTAGGATATAGTATCCTTTGAGAAGACTGTATATCCAAAAAGCAGGTAAAGTAGTTATTTATATACCAAAAATACTTGAACATATCCTTTTATCAGAAAAAGTATCACTCATTCGTTAATGTAAACATTCTTATCACAACCTTATATATGCACCCTGGCAATCACATCAGCACAGCGGAGGACATACTATCCTGGGCATCTACTAATATACACCAAACAACATCATCCTTGGAGACCTTAACATAGACTGGACCCAAATTGTATCTGGTACTCCTCATTACAGTTATTAATCTGTATAGTTTCTCTCAGCTCATAAAAACAGCAACAAGCAATAACAAGCCCTCCTCTAAGGCCTCTATTCTAGACTGTATCCTCTCAATCAAACCCAGTAATATATGTAACTATGGTACACTATCTGAAAACCTAATTGACCACTTGCCCAGTTCTGCTAACAGGCTTGTATGCGACCCCATAAAAACATCATGCATACAAGAATGTGCATAACCTATCCATTTTTAATATACACTATTCCATCTCCACTCTCAAGCAGTGCAAATGCCACATGTTTAGAAATTTCTTTAGATAAAGCCATCCTCAAATTTAACAAAACCTTGACCAATAGACTGAAGGAACATGATCCCATCAGGAGAAAAAGAGGCAAATGTAATCCAGCCAGCCTGGTGAAATCACAATATCAATTGGTTATACAAAAAAGAAAACAAAATGTTGGCCAAGCATAGGAAGAATAAAGCCATACATACTAAAAGTCCCATGACTAATCTAAACAAACATCCAAACTTCAAAGATTAAGTTGAAGAAAAAATTGCTTCATGAGCAAAGGACAACTACAAAGCTTTCTACAGCAATGTTCGTAACCTCAGGTAAAATACACAACAATGCTCAGAACTTATTGTAAACAGCATCACCCACACTGAACCAGAGGCCATTGTCAACCTTTTGGCTGACAGTTTCAGCTCATATTTCTCTCCCCACTCCCCCCACCCCCTGATAGTCCACAGGAAATACTGCATACCACAATTCCCCCAACCATTACTAGGGAACAGGTCATCGAAGCACTTTCCAAGGCCAAAAACACTGCATCGATGAGCCCCAATAACATCCTTGAATGTTTAACACATAGCATGAAACATGACCTCTCTTCCACTTGAATTACTTTTTAACTGGAGCCTTCAGTCAGGTTTTGTGCCAAAGTAATGGAAGATGGCTACAGTTATTCCCCTGCACAAACAACATCCAACCACTTATCCAGGTAATTAGAGGCCCATAAATCTTATCAGCCTCATATGTAAGGCCATGGAAAGAATCTTCATGGACATAATAAATGAGGACATAAGTACCCTGCAAATGCTGGACGCAGCACAGTTCATCTTGGTTAATGAAAGGTCCTGCCTATTAAATCTGGTGGACTTTTTTGAGAGGGCACTACAGCATTGGATGAAGGTAAACTATACACACACAGCTTAACTCAACCTGGCCAAGGCTTTTGATACAATAACCCAATCAAGCATTATAGATAAGCTCACTAATTTAGGTGCAAATCATTTTATCACCTTAGGATATTTGCCTGGAAGTGTTTACATACAGTAGATATTTTATATCCCAAGTAGATTGCAAAGAATTTTTATTCAGGTGGATAGCAAATTTTTGAGGTGTGACAGGCAAGAAAGAGGTAGCTGGGAACATATTTTTGGGAGTGTAATCATACCTGTCAACTGTACAGATTTTCGCAGAATGTCCAGATTTTTGCCTCATATTTTGGTGTGTTCCTCAGTGCAATGTTATTTGTACTTTTCTGGCAAATAGTTGAGGATTGAAGTCATTAAATAATGACAAACATTTGAGTTTAAGAATCCACATCCTTCAGAAAATTCATGCTAATGCAAAGCCTATTATTATATCAACTTTCTAAGTTTGTAAGAGCAATATTTAAAATCTGTCCCTATTTGTCCCCCTATCATTTTAGGTTTTGTCCAGATTTTTTGCTCTAACAAGTTGAGAGGTCAGAGTGTAATGAACTGGCAGACTTTAGGGATTCCCTGCAGACCACCCTGTCAGAGATGCTGGGTGAGCAGACTGGACTGACTGGGGTGATGATTTCTTGAATTATGCTACATTCTTGGAATTGCCTAGACATAGTAAAGCCTTGCTGAGTCTAATTATGGTGGCTGCCAAAAAAGCAATTACTAGAAAATTTAAATCAAAGTCGACACCAACTTTACTAGAAGTAGTGAATATAGTAACAGAGATAAAACAACTGGAATTGGGAATTTAGAAAAGGGAAGGAGCAAACTACATAGGAAAAAATGAGAATTGTGTGAACAATATATGCAGAGCAGGATCAAGGTTTAAAAACAGGGTTTGAATGAGCCATATAATGTTTAACTGACAATGACTGGATGGTTTATAAGTGATGTATAATGTTTGCAACTACCGTTGTTTCAATGGTGTGTGTGATGTAAACTGCAACTAAAGTGATATCATTTTGTATGTTTTTCATTTATATAAATGTAAGATTGCCTTTGTCATATGTGAAAATGTAATAAAGATATTTGGGGAAAAATCATTTTTTCACATGCTATATAGCCAACTGGCTCACTGATAAGCCCCAGGAAGTCAAAATACGTGAGGCCACCTCAACCAAGAGGCCAGTAACTAGCGGGAGTTCCTCAGGGCTCAGTACTGGGCCCACCCCTTTTTGGCATCTATTTCTCTGAAAAGGAAGAAAATGCTGAAGGTTTATGGCCAACTATGTTTACAAGCTGGGGGTTATCACTGACTCCACTGCAGACACTAACATTATTCAAAAAGTCTGTCTCTGACTAATAAATGGTGTCAAAGCCATGGTCTTAAACTCACTGCTAATAAATGTACAGTTGTACATTTTGGGAAGCCAACCATCCCGGCCAGTTATAGAAAGTAACTTTAACTTCAACCATCACATGGCCGCATTGGTGAGAAAATCCTTTTAAGGTGTGCAACTTACAAGTAAGGGAATGGCATCTATGTCCAAAGAGGCCATTATCCCATTGTGCTGTACCCTTCTCAGACCAGTCATGGAGTACAATGATCCCTTTGGTATATACCTGACCAGACATATGCAGCAACTAGAGCAAACACAGAGGTTCCTTAAAAAAAGAATACAAGGCATAAGAAACCTGCTTTATGCAGAGCACCTTAAATCCCTTAATCCTACTCGGTCTCCTATAGATTGTTGAGGGGTGATCTATGCCTGGCTTCCAAGGCATCCCCAAACCTCATACTTATGAATCTTGTACATATTCGTAAGTTAAAGAGCATGAGAAATACAAGATCTAGGGCCCTGAATTTTGTCTGTGACTTGAACAGAATATGCTGGAGACAGATATTTGCCCCAGAAATGTTCCCTTATGGAAGAGGCTTCCCATTCATAGGAAACTGAGTTTGTCTATCACCCAGTTTAAGCACAACTTAGACCACTGGATGGGGAATAGGAAATTTACAACGGGCCTGGCACTAATGTCCCTTATGGACAGAGGTAATTATAAATGCCTGGCCCTCGATGTCCTATTCAGATACAGGACATCATTATTCTTTAGGCAAAAGTTAGCTAGGCTTAGAAACGCCCCACGTCATTAGCCTAGTAATAATCCATGGCTCTGTAAAAAGAGTATACAACTAATGGTGCATAGAGAGAAGACCTGGAAAGCATGGCACACTGACAAATATCAGGAAAAATGTCTACACTACAAACAGATAAGAAATAAAACCAAACTCGGTACAAGGCATGACAAAAAACTCTACTACTTTAACTAGCTCTAACTCTAGTAGTTAGTTTAACTCTAACTAATCTACCTTTAGCAAGCACACCAAAATAATCCTAAAAAGATCTGCTCATTAGTCCAAAATCTACTAAATCCAGGCCAAATTTAACAACCCACTTCCTCCCCAGAAGACACTCCATCAACACTTACTAATAACATTAAAAAATACATCCTTCATGTTGTAGTTTCACTTATCAAAGTCAACCCCACCATCAAACCAACTCATCTCCACCCACAAAACCCCATGGAAGCCCACTTCTCACGCAAACCAGTCTCCACCTCCACCATAAGAAAATAGCTCCTAAAACTAAAAACTACAACTTCTTCTGCAGATAACCTTCCTCCCAAATTTTTAAAAACTGCAGCTGAAGCTCAGTCATATCCAGTCTCTGTGCTAATAAACAGATCAATTCTACTATCTCATGTCCCAGCCATTTGTAAGAAGGGATATGTAATTCCTCTTCATAAAAGAGGACCCTTTTTGGACTACTCCAACGTCAGGACAATTGCCATCCTGTCAACATTATCTAAAATATTAGAAAAGCGTAACCACTCCCAATTACTTCAATACCTTTCCATAAAAAATATTCTCTCTCCCACAATACTTGTTTTTTGTCGCAACCATAGCACCACTACTGCCCTACTTCACTTTGCTGATATCATTAACAAAAACAGAAATAGCGGAAAGCTAGAATCTACTTTTTTTCCTAGATCTGCCCAAAGCATTCAGTACCATCTCTCACCATAAACTATTATTAAAACTTTCTTGCTTTGGTCTAACCCCCTCCTCCCTCTGCTCCTTTAACAGTTACTTAACATGCTCATCATTTCTACCCATTACTGTAATAGTGTTACAAGGGTCCATACTTGGCCCCCTCCTATTTAACATATTTATAATCTACACATTGCTTCCAAGAACGCCACTCTTGTGCAATGTGCAGATGGCCCCACACTTTTCTGCATAGCATCTAACCTACAAAAACTTCAAAAAATTACTCAAGAATCCTTTACGTTCATAGAATCCTGGCAAGACAATTCAACTCCTACTTAACCTCCCAAAAAACAAAACTAATACTTTTTTCACCCCTAAAACATTCACCAAAAGCAAAACTCTTCTCAAAATCACTTTATTTAATAACATCACGATTGAATAGGTCTCTAACACCAAACTCTTAGGAGTCGCAATTGATGAGAACTTGAAATCTGAAATACACTTAGAAATTGTTATTAAAAAGTACACAAAAAGCTTGGCCTGTAATATAGAACAAAAACCTATCTAATGGACAGAACTAGAGAAACTACAGCTAAAGCCTACTTCCTACTTACCCTATTATATGACTTCCCACTATTTACTAACCTAGAAACTTCTACACAAACAAAGGTGGAACAATGCTACAATAAAATAGTTCACTTTGCTGGAAATTGTCCCTTTAATGGCAGAACTCTTATGAGTCCTAAACAACTAAATTGGACCAAACTCCCACATTACCTCCATTTTAGTCAGTTACTACTAGCTCATACTCTAAGGTACTACCTTGACAAAGTGTCCAGCATTAAAAGGCATGCTTCTACACTACCACCCTACCAAAGCTCTTCACTCTAAAGACTAACTCACCCTCTCTGTCACTGAAGCCCAAAATACACGGGGAGCCTCCTTAAACTCAGACTCTGTGGCTACACTTTGAAATGCCCTCCCTCATGCTCTCAGGCTTCTGGAAAACCAACAGACATTCAAAACACTTCTAAGAAAATACCTCTAAACATGCTGGATCTGTAGATGTGCATTTCCAGTATAAGTACAGCATCTGTATTTTATTCCTTTTCTACTATACCTCTGCTGTCCTCTGCCCTGTTACCAACTGTCACTCTGTCTTCACCCACCCCACTTTCTACCTGTTTTAATTGTTTTCTGTCTGACATTGTTGATATTGTATACCTTAAAAGATTTTGATTGTACTCCATGTACTTCACTAAAAAGGACCTTTGTGCCCAACTGAACTTCCCTGGTCAACAAATGTAAAATAAATTATCCTGATGGAACAAATTTCTAAGATCCATTTAGCTCACGTGAGATGAAAACAATGGACCTTATCTGTCCAATGTATATCCCCTCATGGATAGAATAATGTTGAGACTCCAAGATAATCATTTAAATGTGCAATGACTTGCTGATGCCAAAGAAGAAATAACAAATTAAAGGTCCTGCTGAAATAAATTGATGCATCTTACATGATTAATTCTGACTCAGTTAGAAATACTTAACTGTTTTTCAATGCCCTGCAGCAGCAAATCAAAACATTAATTTTGCTGACATAGTTATCTCGCATTCCAGTCTTCTGTCACATCCCAGCTCTCGTTCAGTTAGATGTGCATTTCTGGCACTTAGCTAATCACACCTATGTCCTTGTGTTTCAGCTTCTGCTTGTAACTATTATCATGGCTGGCACATTATTTTGCTACAAAAACACCCATATTAGATAACAGTTGCTATTGATGTCCAGTACTCTCCAGCCACAGTACTTACTGACCCTTGTTCACTTCCTAAGGCTATCAAAAGAACTGGTGTGGACCTCTCCATGTCCACAGTGGGCCATTCCAAACATACATTTGTTAACATACTTTTTAATGTACATGTAAACATTAACATGTGTAAAGTGTACTTACCGATGTAATGTATACTGCGCACTGTTCTAGCTTAAAATAGTTCAATATATTTGTAGTTGCAGCAGCACTACAATACAGACTGTTTTATTCAACATCTACAGTGACTTTACTTCACACTCCAAAGCATTTGGTGAGAACACTGAGGTCTATGTCAACTCACAAGCTTGCCCACTGTTTTGCTGTTTTTTATTCTACCTTGTTATTCATTTTGTAAGTTTTAGGGACTCATAAAAAGGAACAGTCAAGATGGTACTGTCATTACTAGTCTGCATGAAGAAAAGTTGGAAGAAGGAATACTACTGGGGAAAAACAACACATTTCGTAGAGATGACTATCCAGATTTCACATGTGTATTGATTCCCTATATAACCAAAGAGAATAACGTGTTACCATTCTCTATATTTCCATTACTACGATGGACAATAAATAATGGTAGGAAAACCCCCGGAGATTATTGAATTGCAGTTAGAAAGATTAGCAACTGCAGAATTTATGATGCGTGTTAAACTTGCTGATTTTTTCATTAAACACAGGAAAGTAAATGATGCCTCACAAGAAAGGGATGTTTGTAATGTGATTAACACTACACCACTGTTCTTACAATTTACAAATTATTACAACAGTAAATTGAATCAGTTTACATTGATACAAGAAAATGAAGTGTCACATAAAGCTTCCAAGCTGTGTAATTAACTCAGACATAAACGACCCAAATTAGAGCATACAGTCTATGATTAACAATGCATACATTTTCAAAGCCTAAGTCTCATGCCCAGAGCCTTTACAGGCCTTTCTTACCATAATGTCCATAGTGTTTCTGCCTTCATGGTGCAGATGATGCCAAATGCACTGAAAGGTTTCAGTTTATAGAAAGGCCACTGTCATCTTTCTCTTAGGTAAAGTACTATTTTCCTTCAAGATACAATGGAATAATAAGGTTACTGCACGCTAGTAAAGGCAGTTCGTTTTAGGGAAAAAAAATGCTTTTGTAACGAGCAAAATGCAGTGCTGTATAACCATTGTCTTATTATATTTTATTTCGGTTTTATTTACCGGGTTTGTCCAACTGGGTTTAGTTAAAAATCCCTTTCAGCAGAGGCCTGGAGAACAACGCTTCAACATATTGCAAACTATTTTTAAACAGACATTCTGTGATATATGTGAACAGACATTAAGTAATATACATCAACAATTACACATTCATTTGCTAATTCAATTACATTCATATGAAATAAAGGCAACTATTACAGTATAAATGATACTTGCGCATTAGTAGATGCTGAACATTGCACATCTGAAGAGGTGGATTAGTGGGCTTGTCAACTAAATAATAAATCATGTGATTACTGCTTAGGAATTCAAAGAAATGAAGGTGAAGGAAGGGACTAAAAATGTTAATATTGTAGTTAAGAGGTGAGGTATAAAGCAAGATCGTAGATAACTATATATATGTGGCTATCATAAGGTTTATATTATAAGTATTTCTGCTGCATTTTGACAGCTGTGCTTGACAAGGAACATTCAGTGTTCTGACTTGACTTGACATGTTAATCTAGTGTGTGTGTATGTGTGTGTGTGTGTGTGATCTGGATTACACCTCTAATGGCACAACCCCTCCACCATCCTTTTCAGTACCCAAGACCTGGACTTCAATTGTGCAACCTCTGACCTAGAGTACACTTCCAACAGCACAAACATAATACCCCTTATCTGTCCATTACAGTACCTTGGGCCTGGGCCTGGACCTGGATTGTACAACTTCCAACCTCCTTGGACAGAAGGCAGTGATGGATGTCATGAAAATTAGAATTAGTGACAGATTCATGACAAGCAGCCTCCAGTCTAATGATAGGAGATTACTCATAATCTCAGCCTATGCCCTACAGCAGGATTGTGATAAGTAAGAGAAGAGTATATTCGGACAGCAGTTACAGGACCTACTAGATAAAGCAGGACAACCGAAATTGGTATTGATAATGGTGACCTCAATGCACATATTGGGACAGACAGAACAAAATATCAGGACTGCCTGGGTCCACATGGGTTGGGCAATATGAATAAAGAAGGAAAGGCCATTATAGACTTCTTGTCTGGCAAATGGCTTGACAGTACCCAACACATGCTACAGAAAGAGACAGCCACAAGATCACATACAAGAGTGGCCAACATGCAACTCAGGTAGACGTCTTCCTAATAAGGAAAAGGCACTGGGGTAGAATCGGTGGCAGCAAAGTCATCACAGTCAGCCCACAGCATAAACCACTGGTTGCCAAAATCAGCTGCAAGCAGTGGTAAGAGAAGGGTCTAAGGTCAACAGGGACCAGGCTGAAGACCTGGAAGCTGACTGGAGAGAAAGCACAACAGTTCAAGGAATTACTCAGGGCTCTAGCACCTCAAGAAGAAGAGGAAATAGGTGAAGCTGAAGAAGAATGGCAGAGTCTCAAAACAGTATGTGTCAGGACCACAGAACAGATATGTTGCCAAGCCAGGCATGGAAATAAGGTATATAAGGAAAGCTGTTAGTGGAATGCAGAAGTCCAAGAAATAGGAGGAGTGCAGGGAAAAGTGGGGGATAGAAAAGACGGACAAGGCTGGGAAAGAATACTGGCTGGCTTACAAAGAGGCTAAGAAAGGATATGCAATAGAAAAGAACAGGGCATCTGAAGCACTCTACCAGCTCCTGGAAACTGACTCAGTAGGTGGCACACAGAAATTAGATCAGGTTGCAAGGCAAAGACAGAAAGATAAAGAATGTAGTCAGACACCCTTCATTAGGATGCCAAGCTGCTCACCAGTCCACAGGACATGAAAGTCAGATGGAAGGATTACTTCCAGAAGCTTTTCAATGAATAAAACCCCGCATAAGCTGTACTTCCTTGGATACAGCCTACAATGAGAGAAGAAGAGGAGCACACTTTAGAAGAAGTAAGAACAGCACAGGAAAATTAAGACAGGGAAAGCAGCAGGCTCAGATGAGATCACAGCAGATAAGATAAAGATGCAGGGTGAGATAAGGGAGAAATGGCTCCTGAGGGTACTCATAGCAGTGTGGAGAGAAAGGCAAATCCCAGATAACTACAGAATAAGCATACTCATGCCAGTGTGTGCAAGAACAAAGGGGACATCCAACAACTGTGGCCAGTATAGAGATATCAAACTCCTATCATATTGCATGAAAGTTCTTGAGAGGTTGACTGATAAATGGATATGCAGAGCAGCAGAAAGTAAGATGGGAAATGAGCAGTTTAGATTCAAATCAGGATGCAGCACAACTGACTCTGTGTTTGCAGTGAGACAGATAGTTGAGATGAAGAAACAGTCCAATTGAGCATTCATAGACTTAGAAAGCATATGTCAAGGTCCCAAGAAAACTGATTTGGGCAGTTCTATGGTGGTTCAAAGCTCCAGAAACATTGGTAGAATTAGTGCAGGGTATGTACAAGGACCCAATAACTCAAGTATGAACACTGTTCGACTCAAAGAGGGGGCCCCAGTGGGAGTGGGGTATGTATCGGGGTTCAGCTCTGAGCCCACTGCTGTTCATACTGGTGATGGATTATAATAGCAAAAAGTTCCTGTATGCAGACAATATGGCATTACAGGCAGACTCTGAGCAAGAACTTCAGCAAAGGATACAGGAAGAGAAAGCAAAACTGAAGGCACATGGGATGAAAATTAATACAAATACAACAGTGGTAATGGTGGCAAATTGGGGAAATCAGAAGAAGCTGAGAACTGAGACAGAAGAACAAGTAAACAGCTTCAAGTATCTGGGAGGGATGGTTGAGGAGAAGGGAAGACTGAACAAAGAGGACAAAGCTACAATCAAAAGGTCTGCAACCAATTGGCATATGGTGTTAGGTGCTGTGTATGACAGAAGAATGCCAAAGAAACTGAAAAGTAAGGTGTGTAAAACAGTAGTGCAATCAGTACTACTGTATGGTACAGAAACCTCGGCAGTAAATTCACAGCAGAGGAGAAAGCTACATGCAATGGAAATGAAGTGCTTAAGAAGGGTGGTAGTAGAATGCACAATGTAGGACAGACGAAGCAATGAGGACACAAGTACAGATGTCAAAGTAGCTCCAATTGCAGAAAAGATCAAAGGGAACAGATTATGGTGGTTCAGACACGTGCAGAAAAGTGGAAGATAATCTGGTGAAGATGATTTGGGACAGACAGGAAGAAAGCAA